>NC_092042.1:19807193-20054693 GCF_003086295.3 Arachis hypogaea
ATGTTAGAATATTCTTGGCTTTGGATTCAGAGTTCAATCCCAGCTTGGTGCCTATCACCCTGCCATTTCCCTAGGAGTTCCTTTCGAGTGAAAACAGATTAAAGTAGGCACCTTGAAACTTTGATTTGGTTTATAGGTTGGAATTAGTAAACTTTTGTATATGTGTATCCAATAATCCAAATCTCACGTGATATTTTAATATAAATTACGCCCTTAGAAGAATTAAAACAAGGAAGTGATGCTGAAGAGTTCATTTGGATGACAAGTAGCATGTTATTGTGAAGTAGGAGTGATATGTTATGTTTCTCTTTAAATCTCATTCATCAAGGTCTATGATTAGTACATTATATGAATCTGAAACATGAATAGGATCTGAAACAATTTGGAAGGCTGTATTATGTGTATTATGTTATTTGCGTTTGCTCTTTGTTGGATAATGAACCGACTTATTCTTCTTCTCCATTAGACCGGGTATAAGACTCAACATGTCCCACCCGATCTGATAGTGAAGGAGAGCAAGTCAACTCAATATCCAAAAAAGAATGAGTCTAAGTATCATTTTCAAAATTTCAGATAATATATGTTCTCTCTGCAATGTGCATTCCAAAGACTGATTTGACTTGTACTTTTTTTATAAATAGAATTTTTTCCCTCTTTTTTTCTTGCAGACTAGCCTAATGTACAAGCTTCACCAAATATATGCAAGTAGGGGTAAATTCCGCATAACGATATTTCCAGGAACTACTGACCGTGCTGTTATTGTTGCTTTGTTTGTAATATTTTTGAATGGACGAAAATAACATCATTAATAAGTAGGCAATTGCAGTTTATTCTCAGGGCTATCTGAATCTGTAACTTAAGCCGGAAGAAAAGAAGTTTTGAATTGACATACATGTTAATTCTTTCTCCATAGGCAGGAATTCAAACATGCTTCCTTACAAGTTATATGGAGCAAGCTGTAAACTAATCTGATTTTATTTCAGCTTGTATTAGATTCTAACCCCACATATTCTCAAATTATTATTATTAGACCACAAATTTTAATTGCTAAACCACTAATATGCTTACGAGACAAGACACTGGATAATTATGGACAGTGAATAATGTTGTACACCTAATTTTGTGTTTGATTATACATCTATTATCTATCTATTATCTATTATAAAAATGAAATTAACCAACTTGAGTTGGTCGAGTGATCAACTCACTCATTTGCTTAAGCAAGTGTCAGAAGTTTAAATCCTGTCTCGTGCATACAACGCCAGCGGTAGACCTTTAAATGGAACTTAGATTCATGACGGATTAGTCCTTATCCTATTGAGATAGAAAATATCATGGTTTGTGGGTAACTAAAAAATAGTAAAATGAAATTTCTTCAATTAATAAAATAGCTGACATGGCAGATTTTTAAGGTGTTTTTTATTTATTTTATTTGATTCATTTAAATGCATTAATTAATTTTTTATTTATTTGATTTGATTAAGATGAATAACAAATTATTCAATATTTTATTTGATTACATTAACTATAACTAATCAATTACATTAATTATTTGATTTAACTAGAATAAATTGATTGATTTTGTTTTAATTTATATTAATTTTTTGTCTTAAGTATTTTGATTAATAATTTTTAAAAGTGTTATAATTAATCATTTATTTGATTTGATTGAGATAAATATCAAATTAGTTAATATTTTATTTGAGCACAATAACTATAACTAATCAATTATATTAATTATTTGCTTTAACTGGAATAAATAAATTGATTTTGTTAATTTATATTGACTTTTTCATCTTATGTATTTTGATTAATAGGTTTTAAAAGTATTATAATTTTTATATGGTATATTTATAAGATATTTTTATTTATTTAATTTATTTTATTGAGCCAAATAATTATAATTAATTTATTATATCAATTATTTAATTTAAATATATGTTATCTGATTCTCACGTTAATGTTTAACTCGTTTACCAAAAAGTTTGTTTCCATTTTCTTCCTCGATCTTAAATATTTTTATTTTAAATTTCAGATTTTTATTCATTGTTTATATTTCTTATTTTATTTTAATATCAAATCTAATATTTCTATTAATATTTTTTTTATAATTTATTGTCTAATAGTTATATGCCACCATCAATTATATGGTCATAAATATTTTTTCAATTTATTAAAAAAACACAATTTCATTCATTTATTTTTTATTTTATCTATTTTTGTATTTTATAACTTATTCTCTGTAAAAAAAAATTTTGTCTAATATATTTGTTTTTGGTCTAATAATATTTTTTTATAGAAAATAATACTAAACTAAACATTATTCCAATTTAAAAAGTTATGTTGATTAGTACAAGTATTATCATACTTAATTTAATTTATTTGCACATTAATATAATTGATTGAAGATAAATGATAAATAAAATTAGAAAATGATTAAGAAAGTAGAAGGTTCGTAATTACTTTAAAATAGATAATGAAATAAGTTTTAGGATATTATTTTATTTGAATTGTTAATAATTATAAGAATAGAAGATCAATAATCATATTAAAATAGACACTGAAATAAATTTTATGATACTAAATTTATTTAAATCGTTAATATAGTCTTATAAATAACAACTTTGTATAAAAAGATTGTTAATAAAATTTTACAATCTTCATATTTATACCTATTTGATTAATGTATCTTATTCTATTCTACTTGGCACAAAAAAATTGAGACTTATCTTTTTTAATTAATTATTTAAAAAGATAGTGAAATGAGTTATATGCCATATGGTAGTTTAACTATGTAATATTTTTTATTTTTTACTCAAGTGATAAAAAAATAATTGTTGTTGCACTCATATAAACTGTTGTCATATAGTATTAGAAAAAATTATTAGGTGCTATTAGTGCAAATTATAACTCTTACAATGATATATTAATCTATTATATTATATATTACTAAAATCATATTTATTCAATTAATAGTATAGTTGACATGGCATGTTTTTAAAGGTATTTTTTGATTTATTTTATTAGATTCATTTAAATGTGTTTATTAATTAATCATATATTTAATTTGATTGAGATAAATATTAAATTATTTAATATTTTATTTGACAATATTAATTATAACTAATTAATTACATTAATTATTTGATCTGACTAGAATAAATGAATTGATTTTGTTTTAATTTACATTAATTTTTTTATCTTATACATTTTAATTAATAATTTTTAAAAGTGTTATAATTAATTATTTATTTGATTTTATTTAAATAAATATCAAATTATTTAATATTTTATTTGACCACCATAACTATAATTAATCAATTATATTAATTATATACCGATATGATGAGTAGGTCACAAATATGATTGGTGGTAGAGAAACAAAAAAAAAAAAAAAGAAGAACACGAGGGTCAAAGAGAAAATCATTAAAGAGAGCCATGAAGTTATAGAAATTTTGTAGATACACAAATTTGATTTTTGATCAAAATAACACATTCATATGTAAGTAAAAATTAAGATTTCTCAAGATTTATGAAAAAATCAAACAAATATGATCACTATTTACTTTAGCTTATTGGCGTTTTATTCTTGATATTTTTTTCAATACGATAATAAATAAATGACTCAATTGAATAACATAAATTATCTTATAAATCGTTCTATGAATATAAAAAATTAATTTAAATAATTTGATATTTATCCTAATCTATCATATCAAGTAACTTTTATGTTAGATAAATTATAATTAATTTGGTTTAATAAAATTATTTGTAATTAATTTGGTTTAAATTATATATTTTATAAGAGATTATTTCAATGTAAAATAAAGATAGTAAAAATCAACTAATATTACAATTATTATTATTAGGTGCCCTGAGAGTAAAATAAAATGATATACTCTTTCAATTAATTTATGCGCTAAAATAATTTTGTTATAAACACTCATTAATAACTTGTCATTCAATTAACATGTGAGTGTAAGAGTTATAAATTGTACCGATAACACCTAATATTTTTTTCTAATACTATATCACAATATTTTATATAAGTGCAACAACAATCAATTTTTAAATAACATATATTTAAATCAGTTAAATTAAATAATTGATATAATAAAGTAATTATAATTATTTGGCTCAATAAAATAAGTTAAATAAATAAAAGTATCTTATAAATATACCATATAAATTATAACACTTTTAAAACCTATTAACCAAAATATATAAGATAAAAATATTAAAGATTTAGTTAATATGTGTCCTAAAAACAGTGATAAACTTACCATTAATAAAAAATTTTAAACATTTTCATTTAATAAATACAAAATAAATATATTGAAAATTTAAATTTTTTATGTTTTCAATAAAAACTTTTTTAATTTGTAAACTTAATATGTGTTCTTAGAAATTAGAATACAAGATAAATAAATTCAAAAATAAAAAATGCTTTTATATGCAAATCAAATTAAAGAAACATGAACGAAGGAGTTTTAAAAATTCAGCTATAATTGACTAATCAAATTAAGATAGGAAGGAATTTTAAAAATAATTTTTTATTTCTTTTTATTTATCTTCTTTCAAATTAAAAATTCAATCTAAAACTAATTATGTCTATAATTGCATTGATTGTGTATTATAATTATTTATTATTCTAAAATGATAACAATAAAAAATTTATGAGTAAAAAGGTACAAACTATAAAAAAAGCATAAACTAAGAAAAACCTAAAACTGTTTCAGATTATGTTTGAGTCTTTATCATTGATTTTTGGTTGGTCTTGGCATTTTGGTTTGTCTTGAAATTTGTTAATTGTAGCTTTGTTTATCTTGGTGTAGAATATGTTTGGTTTGTTTCTCTTTGTCTTGGTCTCTGAATTGGTATTTATAATCTTGACAACTGATATAGTAAAATTTTATTATTATTGTGATAGAAATTAAATATAGATCTCATTGCACTTTAAGATCGAATCAGAATATATACTGGTGTCATTTTCTCTATTCTTTTATCTTTAATCTTCTACAATTGCAAGAGACTAAATAAAAAAAATCTCTTACCAGTGGAATAACACACTTCAAGTTTAAAAAGAATGTCTTGATACAAACCCCCATTTCTCAAGGCCAAGTATATATACAGAACAATAAATTACAATCTTATGAAAATATCAATATTGCCCTTATCACAAAATACAACCACTATCCTTTTACCACCATCTAATGAATTACCACCACTACTTGTCTGTTACCATTAACAACTCTTAAACTAATAAAAAAATTCAATCAAAACAAAACAACACAAGATCTAACAAAAATTAATCAAGATTCAATTAAATAAAAAAATTAAATATATAATTTTTATTTTTTGTTAAATAAAAACAAGGAAAGAGATGCAGTTCGGAATAGAGATGGAAGCAGAAAGTCAGATCTAGAATGATACAATAGTGGAGGTGATTCTGGAAGAGGCGGCAGCAAAGATTCTGGCAGAAGCAGCGGCAGCAACAGTTCTCTGATTCTTGGAGGAACAGTAGCAGTTCTTGTAGAGGCGGCGACAAAGGAGATTTTGGAAGAGATGAGGGCAGCAGCAATTATACAATTTTGGGATAGGCAGCGGTGGTGGTTCTGGCGGAGGCGGCGGCAACAATTTTGAAAGAGGAGCGGCAGTGGTTTTGGCATAGGAGTGGTGACGATTTCTTGTAGAGCATGGATTTAGGAAGATGAAGTGGTTCTATGATAGATGAAAGATGAAGGAGATGAAAGTGTAGAAGTGGCCGGAAAGGAATAAATTAGGAATGAGGATAGATTTAGGAATTTTATGAATTAATTAAGGGTAAAATTGTCCAAAAACTTAGTATGGATCTGTGTCTACCTTCAAAAATTTGTGTTTCACTATTTTGAAGAGACATAAATTACATGTCTCTAGTGTGTAAATGTGTCCTTTATAAATTTTTATCTTATAAAACAAACATTATAAGTGTTCCGCCGTATCCATGTCTCTGGTAACCATAGACAGCAAACAAATACTGTCTTAGTGTTGTTTGTAACTGTAACATCCTAATTAGTCTAAACTTTACCTCGCATCGTAAAGCCAAGGTTAACTAGAGATTACGATAGTTCTAAGCTCATACATATTGTTGAGTTAAGAAATTAACTAAAATAATTAGTGATGACAAACATTATTTTTGGCAAAATAAATAATTAGAGTGGTTAAATTAATAAGTTCACATTGCTAATTATTTATGCTATGTTGCAGGTCACACTTCATTTTTGGCAGCCCAAGTTGAATGAATAACAAAACAAAGCTAATGGGCTGAAGGAAAAGTGTGAATAAAGGCAAGCCCAAGTCATTCACATCAAACAAAGAAGCATAGCAAGGCACCGGGCCAAAAAAGAGAAGAACCCGATCCAAGCTTGAAAGGGTTTTCAATTTCCCACCATCTTGCTCAAACCAAGGCAACGTCCCTCTCCTCTCAAATCAGGTCATATCAAGACTTCAGAAAAGTAAGAAAGAGAAAGAGCCTCTTCCATAAGCCTTTAACCAAAGAAGCAAGAGAGAGAGAATTGAAGCTTGAAGCACAGAAGCTAAAACTGAAATCCCAAGCTAAATCAAGCTTAAGAAAGGTAAATCATATCATCTTGCATGCATCAGATCTTCACCCTTTCTCCCCTACTCTCTGCTCTATCCGAAAATGGCTTTGAAGGGAAAGTTGCTCTCTGCCCTATTCTACTGTGTATCTACGGTCTTAATCAAGACTTGGGGATCAAGTTGGTATTCAAGGGTTCAGATTTGGTTGACCATTGGAAAACAAGTTCAGTTACTTCTTCATGGCTTTCGGACAAGTTGGAAAAGTCAGAAGCAAAGGTTACTCTTTGATGTTAAAAATGAAAAAGTGAATCTGTGAGTTGGTGAAGCTCAAGGCTCAAGGTGTTGACCTTGGAAGAAGAACCAAGGAACATGCAAGGAGATAAAAAGAAGCTTGTTGTTCTTTCTGAAGCAAGGAGAGAAAATCAGAGTTTGAAAGTTTTGTTCTGAGAAAGCTCTTTGAAGAAGTTCAACTAACTGGACAGTGTAACCTACTCAAAGGTGCATTCTGCCAGTATGAAGAACTGAATCAGAGGCTTGCTAATCTGGTTTTTCGCATAGCACAGAGGCTGTTGATGAAGTCAATCTCCTTCATGTTTTTCTGATTGTAATGTACTTTTCTAAGCTTATCTTTCTGTAATTTCTTGAGAGAAAAGGCAAAGTGAGAAAGCTTAAGAAAAAGCCATGAGTGAAAAGGTTGAGAAATACACTTGAGAGAAAAGCCTAGAGTTATTTTCAGATTTCTTTAGGTTGGTTAAGTGTCTTGTATCTTGTACTTGTTTGGTATCCCTTTCTTAGTTGGGTTAGCACTAAGAGAAAATAGTTAGGTGTTAGCATAGCCAATGTCAAGTTAGGCTAGAACTTGAGTGTGAAATTGGTGTATGTAATACTGTTAACTATAGTGAAATTCTTCCATATTTGTGGAGGAGACTAGATGTAGGTTGCATAGCACAAAGCAACCGAACCAGGATATATGCTGGTGTTAGCTTTTTCTTCTCTGTCATGTTCTGTTTTCTGTTATTCATGAGACAAAAATAAATTGTCTCATAAATTTCCGCTGCTGAATTCAAACAAAATCAGATTTGTAGCCTTGCTTAAAAAGGGTCAAAACAGCAAATTAAAAGGAAGGCATAGATTCAACCCCCCTTCTCTAAGCCTACCACAACCTTCAATTGGTATCAGGAGCTAAGGTCTCAAGAATCAAGCTTAACCGCTTGGAGCAAAGATCCAATGGCGAACAACTTGGGCACAACCACAATTGCCTACACCTTCACTGAAGGTCAGTCAAACAACCGACCACCTTTCTTCAACGGGAAGAACTATTCCTACTGGAAAGAAAGGATAAGGATCTTCATCCAATCCATTGACTACAACCTATGGAAGATCGTTGTGAGTGGTCCAAAGATCCCAACAAAAACAAGTGCTGATGGAGTGGTGACTCCAAAAGAAGAAGCTGAATGGAATGAAGATGATAAGAAGAAGATAGAGCTGAACGCAAAAGCAATCAACCTTCTTCACTGTGCTATCAGCTTTGAAGAGTACCGGAAGGTGTCTAGATGCAAGACAGCCAAAGAAATCTGGGAAAAACTCCAGGTTACACATGAAGGCACCAAACAAGTCAAAGAGACGAGGATTGATATGCTGCGAAAAGAGTACGAGATGTTTAGCATGAAGGATGGAGAAAGAATTGATGAAGCATTTGAGAGATTCTCAATCATAATCAACAACCTTGATGCTATGGGTACAAACTATGCAGAACAAACCTTGGTGAGAAAACTCCTTAGAAGCCTCACAAAAGAGTGGGAAAACACTGCCACTGTCCTAACCGAAAGTAACAACATAAGTCCAATAACCTATGATGAGCTGAGAGGAAAACTCCTTGCCTATGAAGCCACACACACAAACACAGACTCAAAGAAAAAGGGAATAGCCCTTAAGTCACAAATAGAACCGAAAGAGAGTGAGTTAAGTGATGGTATTTCAGATGACGAGCTTTTGTTTTTTGCTAGGAGATTTAGAAGGATGTTGAAGAGCAAAGGCAAATACAAGGGCTCAAGTTCAAAGGAGCACAAGATAGACTTGAGCAAGGTGACATGTCATCATTGCAAGGAGGCTGGACATTTCAAGTCAAACTGTCCAAAGCTCAAAAAGGAGGACAAAGGAAAGAAGGAAAGGAAGAGAGTACTCATGGCAGCTTGGGAGGATCTTGAGAATGACTCAAATGAAGAAGAAGAATCTGAAGGAGATGACAAGGACTGTTTCATGGCTGGAAACAACAATCTCGATGAGGTAAACTATTATGATTTGACCATTGAGGACTTGCATGCTATTATTGATGATCTTACCTCAAACACCTCAAAACTGCTTGATAAATACAATGAATGCAGATCTGAAAGAGATGTGTTAAGAGCTGAAAATGAGTTTTTAAAAGAAAAAGTGAAGGAAACTGAATGTGCTTTAGACATCATTGAAGAAAACAGATTTCTAAAATCTGAACTTGAAAAATTAAAGGAAAGCACATTGTGGATCCCTCACATGAGTTAATTGCTAAAAATGAAAGATTAAATGACAAAATTAAAAGGCTGAATGGTGACTTGGCAAAATTTGCACAAGGTTCTAGTAACTTGGACAAATTACTTGCAAGTCAAAGACCATTGTTTGAAAAATCTGGTTTAGGCTACATAGCCAAGGAAGATGCTGTTTCCAACACTTCCTCTATAAAATTTGTGGCCTCTTCATCAAATACTAAATCCATACCAAATAAATCAGGTATCGGATATGTTTCCACTTGTGAAGAAAAATCTGATGAAGAATACACAAATAAAACTGAAATTTCACCAAGAACTGGTCCGAGTTCAAACCGACCAGGTTTGGGCTATGTTTCGAAAAATGAGGTTGTTTTCAAGAAACCATCATTTTACAACAAAACCTCATATTCGAAAGGCAATAATGTTCAAAAAAATTTTGGTGAAAATACTTTTGCAAAGAGGAATAACTTGAATAAAAATCAATTTGTTAAAAGAAATGCATCTCTTCCAAAAACCAGAAAATTTCAAAGCTTTAATCATTTCAAGCAATATAACTCACATCAGTTTCATTAACGCACTCAAGAAAACCATTGTGTTAATTGCAAGAAATTTGGTCACTCATATGTACAATGCTTCATTGAGAAGAGAGTTGTAGGAAACAAAGTCTACAATGTTGTTTGTGATTTCAATGCACTTGGGCAACCAAGATGGATTAACTTCAAAGGATCCAAATTAATTTGGATACCTAAGGCTACTTGAAACTCATTATGCAGATTTGCCTAGCATCCAAGAACAAAAAGGACATGTGGTACATGGATAGTGGATGTTCAAGGCACATGACTGGAAGGTCAACCTACTTCATCAAACTAAATAAGTATGATGGAGGTTTTGTGACCTTTGGAGATGATGGTAAAGGTAAAATCATTGCTGTTGGAAAAGTAGGTAATGAGCAATCTACTTTCATTGATGATGTGCTTCTTGTTTGTGGTTTAAAGCACAATCTTTTGAGTATCAGCCAACTATGTGATTTAGGATATTTAGTTGTTTTCAAAAGACTTGAATGCTGTGTTGTTAATGAAAAAACAAATGAAGTTATGTTTGTTGCAAAGCGTTTCAATAATATGTATGGACTTACTCTTGATGAACTAAAGGATCAAAATGTAGCCTGTCTTCACTCTAAAGAATCTGAAAAGTGGTTGTGGCACAAGAGATTGGGCCATGCAAGTATGTTTCAAATAAACAAACTTGTAAAGAAAGAGTTAGTGAGAGGTCTTCCTTTGATTAAGTTTGACAAAGATATCACTTGTGATGCTTGCCAAATGGGAAAACAAACAAAAAGTTCTTTTAA
Source organism: Arachis hypogaea (assembly GCF_003086295.3). Lineage (NCBI taxonomy): Eukaryota > Viridiplantae > Streptophyta > Magnoliopsida > Fabales > Fabaceae > Arachis > Arachis hypogaea. Next base: position 19,817,646 of record NC_092042.1, read on the forward strand.
ACCAAAGGAAGACATCTCTACTAAAAGACCACTTGAGTTGCTACACATTGATTTATTTGGTCCAACAAGAACTCAAAGCCTAGGTGGTAAACATTATGGTTTAGTAATTGTGGATGACTATACTAGGTTTGGTTGGGTTTTATTTCTTGCTCACAAAAATGAAGCCTTTTCGGCCTTTGAACCTTTTTGCAAGAAAATTCAAAATGAAAAGGATTTGAAAATCTCTTCTATAAGAAGTGATCATGGAACTGAATTTGAAAACAATTTGTTTGAATCCTTTTGTGAGGAATTTGGAATATCTCACAACTTCTCTTGTCCAAGAACACCACAACAAAATGGTGTTGTGGAAAGAAGAAATAGAAGCATACAAGAGATGACAAGAGCCATGCTTTGTGAGAGTAATGTTCCAAAATTCCTTTGGGCTGAAGCGGTTAACACAGCTTGCCACATTTTGGATAGAACAATCATAAGGAAATTTTTGAAGAAAACCCCTTGTGAACTTTGGAAAGGCTACCCACCAAACTTGGATTACTTGCACATTTTTGGATGCAAATGTTTTGTTTTAAATAACAAAGAAAATTTGGGAAAATTTGATCCAAAGGCTTATGAGTGCTTGTTTGTAGGATATTCCACAACTAGTAAAGCATATAGGGTTTATCATCAAGATGCTAGAATTATTGAAGAGTCCATACATGTTACATTTTGTGATACTAACTTGGTGCAAAGCATTTTGGAAGATGGTGATGCAGGAAATCAAGCTCAAAAGGATGATGAATCAGCTCAGAATCATGGAAAAGAAAATTCTGGACAAGCTGAACCAGAAACAGCAAATGCTGAAAATTCAAGAGACAATTCCATTTTGTCTCATGAACCTGAAGGAAATTCTGCAGACAGCAGCATACAGATTCCATTGGTGACCGAATCTGCCTCCAAGTCCACTAGACCTCGTGAATGGAGGTTCTTAAAGAATTATCCTGAGGAATTTGTCATTGGGGACGTCTCGCATGGAGTGCAAACTAGGTCTTCCACTAGAAAGGCAAATGAAGGTTCAAACATTGCCCTTCTTTCACAAATGGAGCCTCAAAACGTCAAGGAAGCCCTTAGTGACCCATCTTGGATTAAGGCTATGAAGGATGAGCTTCTTGAGTTTGAAAAGAACCAAGTGTGGACGTTGGTTCCAAGGCCAAGTGGAAAGAAAGTGACCGGCACCAAGTGGATATTCCGGAACAAGTTGGGAGAAGATGGCAGCATTGCAAGGAACAAGGCAAGACTAGTGGCACAAGGATATGACCAAGAAGAAGGAATAGACTTTGATGAATCCTTTGCCCCTGTTGCCCGAATGGAAGCCATAAGACTTCTCTTAGCCTATGCTGCATTTTGTGGTTTTAAACTATACCAAATGGATGTGAAATGTGCATTTTTGAATGGGGTGATAGATAGAGAGGTATATGTGGAGCAGCCCCCTGGTTTTGAAAATAAAGAGCATTCTAATCATGTTTTTAAATTGTCTAAAGCTCTCTATGGTTTAAGACAAGCTCCTAGAGCTTGGTATGAGAGACTTAGCTCTTTTCTTCTGAAAAATGGATTTCAAAGAGGCACCACTGATACAACTCTATTTATCAATAATTCTAATGATTCTTTTATTTTAGTCCAAATATATGTTGATGACATTATTTTTGGATCAGCTAATGAATCCCTTTGTACTGAATTTGGAAAGCTCATGACAAGTGAATTTGACATGAGTATGATGGGTGAACTTAATTTCTTCCTTGGGCTACAAATTAAACAAACTGAAAATGGTATTTTCATTCATCAAGAAAAGTATGCCAAGGAATTAGTTAAGAAATTTGGTCTTGAAAGTGCCAAAACCATGGGAACTCCCATGCACCCGAATTCTAAATTGGATAAGGGAGAAAATGAGAAAGATGTTGATGAGACTAGGTATAGAGGAATGATTGGTTCTCTTATGTACTTAACCTCCTCTAGACCCGATATTGTGCAAAGTGTTGGATTGTGTTCTAGGTTCCAATCCAAACCTAAGGAGTCACATCTTTCTGCAGTTAAAAGGATCATTAGATATGTTCATGGCACATCCAACTTTGGTCTTTGGTATCCTAAAACTAATGATTTTTTTGCAGTTGGTTATTGTGATGCAGACTTTGCTGGTGATAGAGTTGATAGAAGGAGCACTTCTGGTTTATGTTGCTTTCTTGGAAAGTCCTTAAACGTTTGGTCAAGCAAGAAGCAACCAACAGTGGAATTATCCACTGCGGAGGCTGAGTATATAGCTGCTTCTTCTTGTTGTTCTCAGCTTTTATGGTTAAAAACACAGCTTGCTGATTACAAAATAAATGCTGAAAATATTCCCTTAATGTGTGATAATATGAGTGCCATCAATATTTCTAAAAATCCAGTTTTGCACTCTAGGACCAAGCATATTGAAGTGAAATTTCACTCTATAAGAGAACATGTCCAAAAGGGGGATATTTGCATTCAATTTGTTAAATCAGAAGAACAATTAGCAGATATTTTCACAAAACCATTGGCTGAGGATAGATTTTGCATGCTTAGGACGTGTCTAGGAATTTTGAGTTATGATTCCTTGTTTGAAAAACACTGATGTATTTGCTGGAGCTTTTTGTCTCATAAACAGGCATGAGACAATTCTGGGCAAGTGATGAACGTTTTCATCTTGTCAGTGTGATCTGGGTTTGTTTCAAGTAAATCTCAATCTGGGCCAACCTCATTATTCAGATCAAGAGTGGTCCAAGTGTGTTTCATTGATTTCATACCACCTCAAGGCCCAAATGTGAATGTTACAATCTTGTTTGTTTTTTTTTTGTTTCATAAAAGGCTTTCACTAAATGTTTTGTGGCCCAAAAGGTTTTCAAGTAAATTTAATTTTGGCCGAAAAAGGGTTTCAGGTTAATTTTGTTGTTTTCAATTTTTTTGATCTTTAAAATCAAATAAAATCTTTCTTTTATGAGGTCATGTCGTGTCAAGTCTTTTCAAATGGTGATGCAGTTGCATGGTTTTGGAAACTTGCTTTTGGGTACGGTTACCAACACTCCCTCTCTTCCCTCCATAACTTCTCCTCAACCCTTCGGTTTCTTCCCTCACACACCAATATGAGGAAGAAAGTCATTGCAAAAAGGGCTCCTCGTGAAAAGATATACAAACTACCCACAAAGCCTTCCACTCGCTCTCAAGACCGAACCTTTACCCCTTCTCCTTCTCCTCCAACCTCTCCTCCTCGGTGTGACCCCATGGCTCGGACCAAGAACACTCCAAGGTTTCCTGCCTCTACCAAACCAACTCCACCACCAAAGGCAACGCCTTCCAAACCTGCCTCTTCAAAACCTGGCTCTTCAAAGCCGCCCTCATCCAAAGGGAAGCGTCCGGCGACGGAGGAACCTGTTCCTGAGCCACAACAACCCAGGGCAAGGTCAGTTCCTGTGCGTTCACAGAGAGGTAACACTCGAGTCCCACTCAACAATGTTAAAGAACCAGAAATTGGACCATTTGATCACAAAGCCCATTTTATGACCTCTCATTCAAACTATAACCCCTATAGATTCAAATCTGCCATGAATAATGACTTTTATGAGGGAGTCATCCAGTATCGTACCCTATGCTCTTCATTTCTCGTTGATCTGCCATCTTTGAAAAGAAAAGGTTTTTCTTTTGTTGACAACTTAATTTTTCTGGACTGGAATCATCTTTTTGACATCAAAAAACCTGTTTATCCGTTGTTGGTCAAAGAGTTTTATGCAAACATGACTTATCATGAAGGCACTGCTCATTCGTATGTCAAGGGCCGAGATATCATTTTAAACAATGAGACCATCAGTGAAGCTTTGAAGTATACTGATGTTGGGCCTTGTGCATATACATCGGTTAAGTGGGATGAAGGAGTTGGTATTTCATACAATGATGCCCTGGCTAGTATTTGTGAACATGTTTCCTTGATAAATGGCATTACACCCACACACAAAGTCCTAGGATATGAACGTGCTCAGTTGCACCGAATGGTCAACCACATTATACTTCCTCAAAGTGGTTCATATCAAAGGGTTTCATACACTGACACTCTTGTTTTATATGCCATTCTCACCAAAACTGAAATTTCATTTGCATATTTGATGGTTAGATACATGTTTGATTCTGTTAGGAGTGAAAAGGACAAAGCTCTACCTTATGGCATGTTTCTAACTTGTATTTTTGAGTATTTTGGTGTTGACTTGAAAAATGAGAAATATGAGAACAGACATTCATACCTAAAAGGGGGTGGTTCAGTGAAACAGAACAAAGGACCCACTCGATCTGAACGAGTCGTCCTAGATGATGAAGATGAAGATTTTGTCCCTGAGGATTCTACTGTTCCTTCCACTGAGGGCACTTCCATCTCCACTGGGAAGAAATCCACTCTGCTGAATGTAGTCAGGGATGTTGCTCAAGAGTTTGTCTCCCAATCAAATCACTTAATTGAGTTGAGCAAAGAGAAAAGGAAGCTGGCTAGCAAGCATGAGAACTTCCTGAAGAAATCAAGGGATAGGGTGTCTGTACTGATGACCTTCATTGATAACCTTCAAAATGATGAAGATGTTGCCACTGATGTTGATGAGGATGATGTTTCCGAGGGGAATGGTTCTGATGTCTAGGATTTGTCTCATAAAAACTGCTGCTGCTCTCTGTTTTGTCTCATGATTTCTGCTTCTTTTGTTACTTTTGAACTATTTCTTTTTGGATGACTGTAATAACTCTTAATATTGGTACACTTTAGGCAACTTTATTAGTACTTTGGTATGTGCTCTAACTCTTTTCTGCAGGATACCAAACTTTGTTTTTGTTGATATCATCCGCCCTTGATGACAAAATGGGGAGTAATATTAGGATTAGCCTCTTATTCTTGCTGCATTAATACTTGTTTTCACATGCTAAATTTGTTTGCTGATAATAGCTTGATGTTGGGCTGATCGTGTGTTGCTCATTTGATATCCCTTGTACAAGATATAATTGTACATAACACTTTATCGTGCTTTCTTTAAGAACAATGTGAAACAGGAACAAAGAGGAAAGCATAAATCCAGGGGGAGCTTTTCTTGAAAAAGAAAGGGGGAGCAACATAAAATCAAAGGGAGTTTTCTAAACCTAACTCAAACTTATTTCCTTTTGATTATTGCTTAAATCATGTTTGTCATCAAGGGGGAGATTGTTGAGTTAAGAAATTAACTAAAATAATTAGTGATGACAAACATTATTTTTGGCAAAATAAATAATTAGAGTGGTTAAATTAATAAGTTCACATTGCTAATTATTTATGCTATGTTGCAGGTCACACTTCATTTTTGGCAGCCCAAGTTGAATGAATAACAAAACAAAGCTAATGGGCTGAAGGGAAAGTGTGAATAAAGGCAAGCCCAAGTCATTCACATCAAACAAAGAAGCATAGCAAGGCACCGGGCCAAAAAAGAGAAGAACCCGATCCAAGCTTGAAAGGGTTTTCAATTTCCCACCATCTTGCTCAAACCAAGGCAACGTCCCTCTCCTCTCAAATCAGGTCATATCAAGACTTCAGAAAAGTAAGAAAGAGAAAGAGCCTCTTCCATAAGCCTTTAACCAAAGAAGCAAGAGAGAGAGAATTGAAGCTTGAAGTACAGAAGCTAAAACTGAAATCCCAAGCTAAATCAAGCTTAAGAAAGGTAAATCATATCATCTTGCATGCATCAGATCTTCACCCTTTCTCCCCTACTCTCTGCTCTATCCGAAAATGGCTTTGAAGGGAAAGTTGCTCTCTGCCCTATTCTACTGTGTATCTACGGTCTTAATCAAGACTTGGGGATCAAGTTGGTATTCAAGGGTTCAGATTTGGTTGACCATTGGAAAACAAGTTCAGTTACTTCTTCATGGCTTTCGGACAAGTTGGAAAAGTCAGAAGCAAAGGTTACTCTTTGATGTTAAAAATGAAAAAGTGAATCTGTGAGTTGGTGAAGCTCAAGGCTCAAGGTGTTGACCTTGGAAGAAGAACCAAGGAACATGCAAGGAGATAAAAAGAAGCTTGTTGTTCTTTCTGAAGCAAGGAGAGAAAATCAGAGTTTGAAAGTTTTGTTCTGAGAAAGCTCTTTGAAGAAGTTCAACTAACTGGACAGTGTAACCTACTCAAAAGTGCATTCCGCCAGTATGAAGAACTGAATCAGAGGCTTGCTAATCTGGTTTTTCACATAGCACAGAGGCTGTTGATGAAGTCAATCTCCTTCATGTTTTTCTGATTGTAATGTACTTTTCTAAGCTTATCTTTCTGTAATTTCTTGAGAGAAAAGGCAAAGTGAGAAAGCTTAAGAAAAAGCCATGAGTGAAAAGGTTGAGAAATACACTTGAGAGAAAAGCCTAGAGTTATTTTCAGATTTCTTTAGGTTGGTTAAGTGTCTTGTATCTTGTACTTGTTTAGTATCCCTTTCTTAGTTGGGTTAGCACTAAGAGAAAATAGTTAGGTGTTAGCATAGCCAATGTCAAGTTAGGCTAGAACTTGAGTGTGAAATTGGTGTATGTAATACTGTTAACTATAGTGAAATTCTTCCATATTTGTGGAGGAGACTAGATGTAGGTTGCATAGCACAAAGCAACCGAACCAGGATATATGCTGGTGTTAGCTTTTTCTTCTCTGTCATGTTCTGTTTTCTGTTATTCATGAGACAAAAATAAATTGTCTCATAAATTTCCGCTGCTGAGTTCAAACAGAATCAGATTTGTAGCCTTGCTTAAAAAGGGTCAAAACAGCAAATTAAAAGGAAGGCATAGATTCAACCCCCCTTCTCTAAGCCTACCACAACCTTCACATATAATATATAGAAGGAATAATATAATCTAGAAGGCTGATGAAGGATATAGCTCAAAAACAAGATTTAAAAGCGCAACACAAACTAACGTAACGTCTAACTTAAAGCTCAAGAAATAGATGTGATATAAACGAAGACAATAGTATAATATAATATCATGAGAAACTAGCCACGGCTCACAGAGTCTAAGCCGGCTAACCAAATATACAGACAAAAGGAAACTGAAGTTTAAAATGGCTTATGCAAGTTTTGTTCTCTCAAATACAAGCCTCTAGGCAAAACAAAATACAAAAGTGAGAAATAGATTTCAAATAAATCAAAAACCCAAAAAAAAGCATCCGGATCCTCTGCTTCTGTCACCAACCAAACAACTCACCGAGGTGGATTGTGACCTGCATCTGAAAAACACAACAGAAGTATGGTACGAGAACCGGAGGTTCTCAATATAGTAACAGTGCCCAGTGATGTAGGATATAAGACCCCGGGATGCCAAAGGCAATCCTAGACCACATATCCAACACAAGAATTCAAGTTTAAAGCATTCTAAACCAAATAAGCATAATATGTAAAACCTTCACAAAACTTAAACCATTGAACCATAAAGGGTAATCTATCTTAAGGGATTTCTAATCTAGCTGAACACTGCTGTCCCAAAGCCTTCACCAACCTAACCTCCATGCGATCCCATCGCCACCGCCTTCCGAACCCCCTCAATCCCAGTAGAAAACATAGGTATATACAATACAAGTAAAACACAAGTAAAGGCATATATAGCAATTAATTCAAATAGCAATTAGACATGTTATACAAATAGGAAAATAATATCAAGTCGGCAAAGCATACAAACAGATAGAAAATGCACATGATGAATGCTTGCCCTACTGGTTGTGATATCACATTGTCGGTTCAACTGTCAACCCGACACATTTTCATGGAGATGTTGCCCTTCGGAATCATGGTGTGGGAGCCCCCGAGATATAGTGCTCGGATCACTATTCAGGGTTTTGTGCCTGTACGCTCTGATGATCCGAAGGGATGCGAGCAGGATCTATTGCCTCGGACCTTACATTTAAGCGCAAGCGGGACAAACCACCGCCCTTACGCCGCCGCCGCTATCTCGACAGGCGGAATCCAACCTCGGCCCCTGCCGGGCGCATAGCATCTCATAATCTCAATGAAAAGTAGTACGGTGGTTTTCAAAAACATTTTTTGTGCAAGATGGATCTATCACTTCATTCAGAATCTCGACTCTTTTCTACCTCTGTTCATTCACATTACAGTTCCGAACTCAACAGTTCCTTAATTCTCATCTCATTCATCAACCGCTCATCAGACATCATCAAGCCTTCCCCAGTACAACAGAAACCTAGTACTCCGTTTGCTAACTTTTTCCAAATAATAGCGTCTAAAACCCTTAAACCATTTCCCATGTTTGAGTATCCAAAAATATGCCCAAAAATCTTTAAAGGGTGTTATAGTAGCTTACAACCTCGTCAGGAAGGTGAAATAGTTGAAAACAACGCAAAATTTGAGAAACAAGGCGTGTGCGTCCGCACAGGAGTGTGCGTGCGCACGCCCAGGAAAATTTTAAAAGTGTGCGCACGCACAGGGATGCGCGTACGCACAGGTGTCAAAACTCATAAGGGTCTGTTCACTCGCACAACCTGTGCTAGCGCCCCCAACAGACTGGCCTTCCCAACGTGTGTGTGCACACAGGTCTGTGCGTACACACAGGTTGCAATTTTCCCTTGGTGTGCGTGCGCACAAGCTGTGCCAGCGCTGCAAGCAGAGTGCATGCCTCTGCATGTACGGACGCACAGATTTGTGCGTGCACACAGGTCACCATTTTCGCAGAGTGTGCGTGCGCACAAGGCTGTGTGTGCGCACATACCAGAAAACTCAGAATCCTGTAACTTTGCAAAATTTCCAGTTTTCAACACCAATTTTTGAATGATCATAACTTCCTCTACAAAATTTCAAATTTCACAAACTTTATACCGATTTAAAGGGTTTTCAAAGATGTTTAATTCTAAACAAGTTTCAACCAATTTTGAAAACTAAGGCAAAAGTTATGATCAGACAAAATTCACCAAAAATCAACTTTTACCAAAAATCACCATTTCCTCAATTACTTTGTAAAACCCAACCAAAACCAAACCAACCCAGTCCCAACTCCACCTTTCATCAAGATCAACCCTCTTGTCATACTATACCAAAATTTCCACATTTTTCCTTTACCTTTCCTCGTCAACAACATCAACATCAATATATCTCATATATCAAATTTTATTAACAAATTCCAACTATATTACCAATTAATCAACACCAACATCACATTTATCAACATAATACACTCCTCCACTTCACAATTCATTTATTCTTATCATATCACTATTAATCATCATTTCATCAAACATCATCATACAATCACATCCAACAACTCAACAACCATTCAAATCTAATCTTATCTTATGAGTCACTAGCCTAAGTGTCCATGAATATTATATACTATATAGAGAAAACTGAAATCATACCTTGGTTGATTCTCAATATGAACCAAATGAGCTTTCAACCAAAATCCAACTACCAAAGCAACTCCAACAAGCACTAACAAGCTCCAAACTCACAATAATCAAGCTATATACATATAAATCACCACAAATCAACCTAGGGCTCAACATAAATCAAAAGTTCATAAGAGATCAAAGCCTCTTACCTTTTCCAACAGATTTGGATGGCAAAACCCAAAGCTAAGCAAGGATTAAAGTGAACCTAAACATCAAGAATCACAAAAATTTACTTACTCAAAACACTAAATACCTGAAATTTAGAGGAGAGGAACTAGGAAGATTTCGAACTTTCTTTACCAGTTTCTTACATGGGTTTTGTATAGCTCTTCACAAGAAATGCGTAGCCGCAGACGGCACGTAAATCGAAGTACCGTAGCTCAAGAAATTGGCTTGTGAAGATTATGATGAATAGTGAAAATGGAGGTTCTCTTCTTCTCCTTCTCAGCTGGGTGTGTGTGTGTGTGTTTGAGTGTGTTATGAGGTTAGGGTTCATTAAATAAACCTTTATATATGTTAGACTTGGGCCCAATTTGGGCCCGGTTCAACCCGTTAGTGTTTTTACCCTGTTTGCCCCAACTTTGGGCCAAACCTTTAACACTAACGTCCGATTTTTCATTTCTAATGTTTTTCTAAGGTCTTGGACTGTTTTCACTTTTTCTCACGCAGCACTGGACAGACTTGAACCGGTTCAACCGGTTCAACTGCCGATTTGTGATTTTTCACGATTTTTTGCAGAAACACATTTTCTAACTCGAAAAGACTCACTGAGTCCAAAAATCATATTTAAATCCCTAAATTCTCATCCTAACTTTCCGGAATTTAATTTGGGCATTTAAATGATTTTATCCGTAAAAAATCCGGTTCTTACAGTAATCATACATAGCCAAATATTAGAACATGCTCATCTGAGAAACTTAAAAGTTCACTTGTGGATGGCTACAATGCTTTATCACTTGACTTTATATTTTGGTATGTGGAATAGAACAATACATGTGTGCTATTTCCTAGATCTGGAAGGACTCTTTGTACCAATAGGTCTCCCACTTAGATTGATATGACTACAGGGTCGTCTAGATTTTTATCCACTACTTTGAGGTCTGGTGGCTGAAAAGTGATTTCTAGAATAGCTAGTTTGGTGGTTGAGATCGGCTCAGACCTAGTCACCAACATCATGGCCCCTATACGACCTCTTCTTGGTAGAGTTCCTGCTGCCTCCACCTGCAAAGCCACCAGAAATGCAATTAATAATACTACAGGGTTGTGTAGAATTTGTAGTTACCTTTTTTTTCCTTATCTATATAGTTGTTATTTGTCTTTGATGGTTCACCGAGCTATGCTGTATTTTTTCTCTGTCCATGTCTGTCAATATTTGTCTAGGAGGCCTTGATGAGCTAGTTTTTTCAGGAGATCTTTTGCTATGACGCAACCATCTGTGGTGTTTTCATATTTCTGGTGGAAAGTGCAATATTTTAACTTGTCTACATATCTCTAGTCTTGATAAGCTTCGACCTTGTTTGGGGTTTCGACCTTGTCTACATAATATCTTCCCTTTTTGTGTTGAATGGAGTATATGTGTTAAACTTTGGGGTCAACTTAAATGACTTTTGATTGTCCTTCTTGCCTTGATTCCTACTTCGTTTGTCATCTTATAGACTTGGATCTGACCTCTTGATTTATGAACTTGGCAGAGCTCTTCTATCTTGAGTTGTTCTACCACTTTCTCTTATTACTCAGCCAATGTCTTTAGTTTCGCTACTGCTATAGTCTCCTGAAATTTTTCAGGACAAAGGTCGCTTTTCAAGGCATGCAAGTGGACGTTTGGGTTGAGGTTTGGGATCTCCATGGCTACCTTAACAAATCTCGTCATGTAATCTTTGAGACTCTCATGCTGTCCTTATTTGATGGTGTTGAGGTAGTCAGAGTCATCAACATAAATTTTAGAGGCTACAAAGTTGTTCCCTAAAACTAGTCAAAATTTGAAATTGAACCTACAGGTAAAGAAGAAAACCAAAATAAAGCAACACTGCCCAAAAAGGTAGGAAATGAACGATAGAGAATTGGATCAGATTCACCACTCAATAGCATCATAAATTAGAATTTGGTGACGTGTATATTAGGATCGTTGAGCCCATTATAGGGTTTCATAGTCGTCGGCAAGGTGAAGTTGTTGGGAATATAAAAGTTCATGATCTCCTGTGAGAAAGGATTTACCTTCTTCGTCACTTTTGTTGGAGTGACCTCCACCACGGTGTTAGTTTCCAAGGTATGATCGTCACAATTTTTGACATTATTAACACTTTTTTTGTGCTTATTTTTAGTTCAATCATTCTGTCGTTGATTCAATAATTCGGTCACTCTTCGGATTTCAGCTTGTAATATCGCATTCATAGCCACTAGTTTGGCTTCAGTTGGAGGAGGAGGGGGTGGAGTCTGCTCATCCACCATTATTTAGGTCGTGCAAACGAGGGTAGAAAATAACCGAAAAAGAAAATAGTGGGGTTATACTAAAGTCATCCCCACAGTGGTCGGTGGACGCCAAATATTCCTATGTGGTGAGCCTTGTCAAGGGTGTATAGCTCATCCTATCTAGGAGTAAAATTATCCTTGCCTAGGGTGGATGAGGTATACTTCAGCTCCAAGAGAACAGGCAACGGTGGGTACCTACAAAGGCACTCTTATGCTCAAGTAAGAAAGAATATGAGATGAGTAGTGTGTATTCAGAGTGAATAACGTACTTCTTTTCTTGTTAGGGCTTTTCTTTTTTAGATTCTAAGGGATTCAAACATGCTATCAGACACTTAAAGAGTTGACCTATTCCTTAGGGGAACCACGTGAAGGTTTTTTCTTATCTGATAAGAATATGTGTGTTATAGCTTGTAACAGGCATAAACATGTGTCTTTTAGTAACAGAAATATAAGGTTGCTAATTTGTAGTGTATTCATTACCAAGGTATAATGGATGGATCACCAAATATAAAAAAAAAAAAGAGAAATAGTTTGTTCAAGAGATTCAAAATTGAATAAGACCTAACTTATTTACCCCCAATTTTTAAATTGGAATATTTTTTGAAAAAGAAGGGAGCTCAACACAATAAAGTGGAGTGACAGTAGAACAAACAACAAACAAAGATATATATAAAAAAACTAATCCCAAAGTCATCTCTGACATTATCATCAACAGCTAAAAGGATCTTCATCACTCCACTCCTTATAGCTAAGAGAGGATTTGTTAATAATCTCCTGTAGACATGTTTTCTCATGCTGAAAAATTCTTCTATTCCTTTCCAACTAGATATTCCAAATAAATCCTCAACATTGTGAGATCATGATCAACTCTCAAAGTATTCCTTTATTGTGCCTGGAACAGCCCATAGCCTGCCAAAGATAGATAACCATGCACACCACACCTACCAAGTAAAATCACAGCCAAGGAACAAGTGGTGAATATATTCAACCATCTTATTACAGAATACACATACATCATCTCCATTGTTTAATATTCCTATCCTACTCAGTCTTTCTTTTGTATTCACTCTATTAATCAAAACAAACCAAACAAATAACTCTACTCTTGGTGGAACTAATCCTTTCCAAATAGTTCTAGAAAAACTATAACTTGTTACTTTCTCAGGAATTGTTTCTGCCTGCAACATTTGCACAAATGAGTTAGTACTAAAAACATCTTGCCTATCAAACTTTCACACAACTCTATCCTCTCTGTCATATGCTAGTCTAACTGGCCTCAACTTATCATGTAGCTGGTTTACTAAATCTAACTCTCATTAGAATAACTCTCGCCTCTATTGAAAGTTCCAAATCCATTATAACTCATTCCAAAATCCATAATTTCCTATGACGAATCCTTTTTGGTTTAAGATTGAGAAGAGCCTCGAAAATTGATCTTCCAACGCACCACTTTGTAACCAGACATCCTCCCAAAAACGAGTCCTTCTACCATCATCTACCTCCATAGATGATGCGGATTTTTAAAACCACAAACTATTGGCAAGTGCACTAGGTTGTACCAAGTAATAAACTCACGGTGAGTGAGTGTTGATCCCATGAGGATTAACGGATTAAGCAAATAATAGTCAATCGATTATTCTAGTCAGACAAGTAAAATTAGATTTCTAGAAACCTTTAACATAAACAATGAAGTAGACAAAACCAAAAAGTGAGTATTGAAAGATAATATAATTAAAAGAGTTAAGATTTTAGAGATGTTGAGACTTCCGGATCAATACTTTTTCACTTTCCACCTTGATCATGTAAAGATACATCCATGGTAAATCATAAATAATTAAACCCCCATTCCCTTGGTAATTCAATTTATTTTTAACCTAATTAATCGCTAATCCTTCAGTCAATTATTTAGGAAAAGAGCTTAAGCACATTTACTGATTTATACACCACACAATTCATAAGAATCTCCCTTAGTTGATTCGATGTCACTTATCAAGTCTAGTTTCAAAAATTAAGAGCTATGAGAATAAGTTTTCAAGCTTAATTCAATTAATCAACTTTTTCAACAAGTTAAAAGAATTCAATTCAGAAGAGAATTGTTTCCCAACACATTCAAATTTATTGGATAAAGAATCAAAGCTTTTTCTTAAGAAGATATCAATGCATTAATCAAAGGTAGAAAAGCTAGAATAGTCCATAGGAATCAACAGAGCTCCTAACCTGAACCAAGGAGATTAGTTCTCATGTCTACAAAGAAAACCTAAAATTATGAAAAGTAAAAAGTGCCGAAGAAGAATAGAAGAGAGCCCTTCAAAGCATCTGCATTCTCCTCTTAAATACTAACCCTAAACAAATTTCAAATTCAAAATTAAAACAAAATCAAATATGCTTAGTGAATGTTTTCCTCCAGTAAATCTCTCTCTCTCTCTCTCTCTCTCTCTCTCTCTCTCTCTCTCTCTCTCTCTCTCTCTCTCTCTCTCTCTCTCTCCTTTTCTTCTTCCAAATCCTTAATTAATGTTGTGATTAGCGGGACTAAGTTGAGCCTTTAATCAACCACACAAGAGATGAAGAATTAAAGATTTAGTGGCTAAATTGAGGTCTCTGAAAAGTGTCTCATAATCTCACGTTGCACGTGAAAGATCCACGTAACACATGAAGCCTATTCTTGATTCAATTTGCTCTCTGTCTTATCCACGTTGCACAAGAAGAGTCACATGTTGAACATGGCCTTGATTTCTTTAGATTTTAGCTTATGTTTTGCTCCAGGTGTTGCACGTAGGAAATCTCATGTTCCACGTGAACTAGGTGTTATGCATACGCATAACACCTCTAAAATCTCTTGTGTACATACGTATGCTACATGCGTATGCATGATATCCCCTTTTCTCCCTGGTTGTGCATACACATGCTAGATGCATACGCTTGACATGCCTACATCCCATATTGATGTCTTCACGTCCCACAGCTATGATTCCATGTCCCACATTAAAGTGGGGGTCATGCGTACGCATGGCAGATGCGTACGCATGATTGAGCAAATTCTACAACTTGTGCGTACGCATGGATGATGCGTACGCACGACTGCTGTTTTTTGCGTGGGACGTCTATGCTCCCACATTGCACGTTGATGGACCTAGTGCCCCTGGGAGGGCATAATTGGTTGGCTTGGCACGCTTGCTCTCTCACGTCTTTAATATTTTGTGTCCAGGGAGTTCTCTGTTTTGTCCAGAAAGCTCTCTGAGTTGCTTCTCATTCTTGCTCTTCTTGCTCAAAGTGATTCCTTGCCTCTTTTTTCTTTAATCTTTTTCAATTCTCTTTCAAGTTCTCCTATAATCAATGAATACATGCTAACTCAAAGTATTACTCAATTAATCATGAAATCACTGCTTATCTTGCAATAATTCTTAGTATATTGAATGAAATTCTAAGAGAAAAGTACTAAATATGCAAACACATCAATAGACAGCCCAGTAATCATCTTATCTTTCACATGTTTCTTCTTAATCTGTAGTTGACAGATATTCTTTCATGGACCCCCTTTTGTAGATATTGCCTGATTGGATAACATCACATCGGGATTTATATTGTTGTAGGAGCATACCACCTTCTTCTATAATGAACACTCTTCCTTTGAAAAATGCCACCACCACTTAAACAATAGTGTTGTATTATAGACCACCGCATCTCCCACCTCAGACCACCTAGCTTTTTTATAGTTTGCACTACTTCCCACCTTACCATTGCCATGCCATTCCTGCCATCCTCCTTCTTCCACAGGAATCTCCATTGTAGTGAAATCAACCTTTCTACAAACCGCCTTCGGAATCTTACACAAACTTAAATAGTATACCGGTAGACTATTTAGCACTGAT
Organism: Arachis hypogaea; assembly: GCF_003086295.3. NCBI lineage: Eukaryota > Viridiplantae > Streptophyta > Magnoliopsida > Fabales > Fabaceae > Arachis > Arachis hypogaea. The sequence goes on from NC_092042.1 coordinate 19,833,387, forward strand.
TTGATGAGAACCAACTTGCCTGCTTTATTGAACACTTTAACTTTTCATAAACTGAGTGTTTCCTCCATTTTGTCTACTAGCGACTTCCACGTCTTCACCAATCTCGGATTAGCTCTTAGGGAGATTCCAAGGTGTTTAACTAGAAGAGTAGCCTCCTTTCAACCTAATATGCTACACATATTCTGAATCCAGTATTGTTCGCAATTAACTGGAATCAAACTAAATTTATCAAAGTTAATGCTTAGCCTTGACATCAGCTCAAAGCATCGTAGTAACCTCTTGTAGTTCCTTATATTCTCCTCCTCAGGTAGGCAAAATAATATAGTGTCATATGTAAAATAAAGATGGGACAACTCTATATCATCTCTGCCATTTAACAACGGGGATATACATTTGTTTCTAATCGGCTCTCCAATCATTCTATACAACACATCAATAACCAGTACAAACAAGAACAAAGATAGTGGATCTCCTTGTTTTAACCTCCTTTCTATTTTGAATGGTTTAGACGGAGAACCATTTATCAAAATAGACATCAAAACAGTCCTAACACACTCTATAACCCACTCTCTCCATCTTCGACCAAAGCCCATCTTTTATAACATTGCATCCACAAAACTTCACTTAACTCTGTCATATGCCTTTTGAAAATCTACCTTAATAATTGCTGCTTCCTTTTTCTTCAACTTAAGCCAATGTACTATTTCGCAAGTAATAAGTGCCTCATCATGTATTTTTCGACCCTTAACAAAAGCACTCTGAGTCTCCCCTACTAATCATGGCATCATTGACCTTATTCTCCTAACCAAAACCTTCAAAATCACCTTGTACACACATTCCACCATACTAATCGGTCGAAGATCTTTGTTCTCCTTGGCACCAAAAAACTTAGGTGCTAGCGTCACCCATATGATATTTGCATCAGAAGGTAACATGGTTGTCTGAAAGAAACCCGTCATTACGCCGTGAATTCTAAGCCAATCTCATCCCAACATTTCTTAACGAAGTTCATATCATAACAATCGCTACTTGGCGCTTTAGAAGATTCACAGTCTCATACTGCCTCTCTAATCTCCTCAACTATTAGCAACATCTCCAAAGCTTTTTATTCATTGCCATCTATTCGGTTTACCAATCTATCTCTGAAACTCACCATGGTAGACATCTCCTGATGATACAAGTCCTTATAGAAATTTCTAATGGAAATCTTTATTCTTCCTTGATTCCACCAACCTACCATTAATTACCAAAGCATTAATTCTATTGTTCCCCCTTCTTGCTAAAGCTATGCTATGAAAGTATTTAGTATTTTTGTCCATGCATTTCGCATGCCGAGACCACGACATCTGTTTTCAGTGTATTTCCTTTCTCACATACCATTTCTCACAGTAGCTCACTAACTCCTTTCTTCTCGCCTCCACCGTTCCATCATACACCTCATTGATTACCATATCATCTAACTTCTTTATCTAATCCTCAAACATTTTTATTTTCTTATCCATGTCACTAAATTTTTTCTTATGCCAACTCTTCAATGGAACTGTTGAAGCCTTTAGTTTATCTATGAATTTTACATTCCCTAGGCCTCTCCATTCCTCCTTCATCATCCTCAGAAAGCCCTTATGTGTAAACCAAGAGTCTAGACTCCTGAAAGGTCTTGGTCTGCTTCTCCACTTCGTAACTTTCACTATCATTGGATAATAATATGATAACCCCCTTAGTCCATCAAATCTCTGGAAACTTCTCAAGCCATTCCAAATTAATAAGAACTTTACCAATACGAGTGTATGATCGACCCCCGAACCATGTAAATTTGCAATCATATAGCGGCAAGTCCATCAGCTGCATATCTTGTACCCAATTCCCTAAATCTCTCGTAGACGTTGTTAAGCTCTCAACACCTTTCCTCTCCTCCACATGCATAATCTCATTGAAACCACCTATGAAATATAATGGAACCTGACATAACCCAGCTATATAGCTCAGTTTCTCCCATACAACAAGTTTCTCTTATCTTGTATGAGTGCCATACACCAAGCAAAATGTACAATTGAAATTATTTTTTAACAAGACCCCTTCAATATACAACTATCTCTCCCTTTTGTAGCAGTTACTCATTTTGAACATTATTTTATCCCAAATCAACAATAAACCATCAGATGCACCTTCAGATCCTACATATTCCCATCCCACAATATCACACCCCCAAATCCGTGTTATGTCAAACTTCGTCACTACTTGTCTCTATCAAACCTAACATATATAACTTATGTTTTTTCGTAAGGTCCTTTACCATGCTCAATTTTCCATCACCTCTCAACCCTCTAACATTCCAACAACTAAAGATCATGATAAATTTTTTTACATATCTTTTTGAATTTTTTTGTCTGCATCATTTTGCTTTCTCTTTCTATTTATCCAATATCCTATTTTGAGCAATTTCTTTATTTTGTGCTTGGAGGTTAGCCATGATGTCATCTTTTTCACTGTACAATATTGCACCATATTCCACTGTCAGTTTCCATGTTTTCTATTTTTAATCATCTGCTCCTCCAATACCAGCCTTTGATTACCTCTGGTTCCCAAGCTCATGACATCTGTGTCTAATTCCCCGTCACTCACTATACCCTTTTCTCCAGCACCTTTGTCATGCAATAATGCTACCCTATCGCCCTTCGATTTAGTTATTCCATCACCATGCACTCGCCCGTTATTGATCCATTCCCTTTTTCCATATTCTGTCCTATGGGTCACCACATTAACCGCCCCTCCATCATCATCCACCTCGTTTGCACTATCAGCCTCACCATCATCGTCAGTGTCGTTCATTCCATCATGGGAGTTCAACATTCCATCCTTCATTTCCATTGAAGGTGCCTGATGCATGCACATCATGTTGTGTTTTTATATGTTTTTTCATATAAGAAATAAATGCATAATGTTTAATTATAGAGTATTTTGGTGCTTAAGTTGGATATTACTTTGATCTTTAGATTTGATGAATTTTGTAGAAAATTAAAGAAAAAGAAACAAAAAGCACAAAACAAGTTCAAAAGAAGTAAAAAAGGAGTTTTTGACATGCTTTGAAGCTTAAGCCATGCTTAAGCAAGCATTCGTTGCTTTGGTGGGTGTCTCGCCTAGGCAGCCGAACCTCGAGGAACCTAGTTTCTCACTTACGCGAGCGCCGTATGCGTAGCAAAAATCTTCCACGTGCCTGGTTTAATGAGACACGTTTATCTTCGTTTTGGGCTTCCAAAAGGCCCCTAATTATTATATTCTAATGTATTTAGATGCTAAGAGGATAAAGGAGGAAGACACACACACACATACACTTAGATTTTTACATCTTTTTTAGATTTTAAGAGGATTCTAAAGAGAGAAGCTCCAACTTCTCTCTAGAATGCCTTAGGTTTGAGTTTTATTTTCTCATTAATTTTAAGTTTTAGTCTTGTTTAACTGTAGTTTTGATACTTAATTTTATATTCTTGCACCCTAATTCTCTTAGAATTTAGTGGTAGTTAGCTTGTTTTTGTTTTCTTAGCTTATGAATATTGAATCTTTGAATCTTGAATTTCCATCAATAAAATTGATGTTTTGAGTTCTATATATGTTTGTTTAAGTTGTTGGTATTGATTTATTGCTTTGGTTAGTTATAGTTTCTATTAATTCTTGCAATTTATCATATTTTACTTTTATGCCTTTTAAGTGTTCGATGAAATGCCTCTTTTAGTTTTTGAGTAGATTTTTGCACTCTTAGCTTAGGATCGAGGACTTAGGTGACCTTGAGTCATTGATGTCTAATATTAATTGGTGATTTAGTGTTGTTAGTTGATTTGATTTCCACTAGCATTGGTCTTTCACTAAGCTAATTAGTGAGTTGGCTAGGATTTGTGTATTGAGATCAATTAGATGACCACGAGTTCGCTGAGCTCTTCAATTCTATCCAAACAAAGTAGTAAGAAACTCAAATTCCTTGCTCTAGTTTTTTGTTCAATGTCAAATTCAAATTTTGGCTTTGTTAGATTTAGATTTTTATGGTTTTGATGATTTAGGAGTTAACTAGCTTAGATGATTTTTGGGTTTCACCCCAAACATCTGTGGGTAAGGTAAGAAAATTCTAAATCATTGTGGTTTATCAATTTTATGAACCCTACTGTTGATTTGGTAAAATTTCATGAAACTAGATAAAATTCATTTTGAATTGGTGATTTTGATTGCATGGAAGCGAGCTATGGTGGCTAAACTTGTTGAATTGGTTTGGTGGCTTGTTTAGAGGCTTGAAAGAAATCGACAAAGGTATGGTTTCAGGTTCTTTTAGGTAATATGTAATATTGTGTGAAACTTAGGCTAGTGGCCCCTAAAATAGGTTTGAATTGCATAAGTATGATGGATTGAAATGAATGATAATTTTTAATTGTGATGATGATTGATGGTAATGTGGGTTTGGTAATCAATTTTGGTGAAATATTGTGGGATTTGGAATTTGTTAATCGAAATGGTTTGAAATGAGTGATTAGGTTTGGATGGTTGGAAAATGATTAAGGAGTATTTGATATGTCTAGAAGTGTATAGTATCAGATTGGTATGGAAAATTTTAGATTAGTTTGAGAGTTTTAAAACTAAAGAATTTTGGTAAAAACATATTTTTAACTAACTTCAATGGGTCATAACTTGGTTTTCGGATCCTCAAATTTTATGAAATTGGTTTTAAATAAAAATTTGGTCCGTGTAGTTTATGACATTCGAAGAACGGATGGAAAATGATTTTTAACGAAAAAATTTATTTGCATTTGAAGTTTGGTCGAAAAACTGAATTTTCTACAGCATATCAGGTTTTCTGAAATTTTGTTATGTATGCATACGTTGAGGTTAGAATATTTTAATTTTCATTGTTTTCTTGTTCTCATGATTTATGTTTTTTCCCTACTTATGGTGCAGGTTAGAGATGTGAATCTCGCTAGAGGCCAAAGTTGCAATTTTTATTCCTTTATTATTATTTGCTGTTTCAGATTTAGTTTTCGAGATATTTGTTGTCATTGATGACTTCAATTTGCGTTGCTATGGTGGTTGATATGGACGTGTGGTGTGTGTGCTTTTAGTGCGCACTTATTTGGTGCTACATATTAGTTATTACTATTTAATTGATAAAGAAGTTGGTTTGGTTGTAGGTTTTAGTTAAAGATTTTTGTCTAATGTGTCATTTGTTTGCGTAAATTTCACTGGGATCTGAAACTTTATTGCCCTTGTTACGGAACCAGAATAGCAACTTTCAAGGTTTCATTTTGGAATTTCATATTTTTTGTTCCGAGCATATTTCTTGTTTGATATGATTACTATCGCATGTTATCCTTCCTTCAGTTGTTTTATCTTGATTGGAACTACTTCAACTAATCAATGGATTAAGTCATCTTAATAAAAGATTTCATTCTTTTGCTAATGTTTGAATTGGAGTGTTGTATTGTGCGCACATTTGTACATATCTGTTTAACTTGATAAAATAAGGAAAATAGAATTATTAAGGATATTGAAAGTGTGATTTTTATTGCTATTATTGTTAGAGGCTTTCATGTAATTTTTAATATCCTAAGTTAGGGGAGGGTCTTTTAGACATTTTGTTTGGGAATAATTTTCTGGGAATTTCTTTACTTAAAGAAATAGCTTGGCTTTTAGAGCTAATTTTGTTTCCACGCTTCGATGTCTACCTTATAATATGCTTGGGTAGGGGAACATTTTCATAAATTCTCAAGAACCTTTTTCCCTTCTTCTAGGTAAGATGATGAAAGAAGTGGATAAAAAATAGAAAGCTTTTCTTTTGTGTATGCCTATTATCTCAAGTTCTAAACAACATTTGAGATATATATTTGTAAAGAATTCTGAAAACCGAACCAGACCAGCCAGTTTAACCAGAAAAACCGGGAACCAATCACCTAGCCGGTCCGGATAAAGTCAGAAACTGCCTGACAAAAAATCGGTGAGAAAATTGGTCGAACCGGCGGTTAACCGGTGAATCGGGAGAACCGTCCAATTTTTTACCGGTTTTTGGTTTGGATATTAAACTTCAAAACAGTGTCGTTTTAAAGGTAAAAAAAAGAGAAGCTAAAGTGCTAAATGCACGAACCCTAATCCTAATCTCAGTCTCAACTCTCAACTCTCACACTCTCACAAGAGACACCATAGCCACCACGGGCAGACCCACCGTCGCATAGCCACCCACGATGGAGCAGCCCCTCTTCGCCATCGCATAGCCACCACCATCGCCACCGCATCCCACATCCCACAGCCCCTCTTCGCCGTCCCACAGCCCCTCTTCGTCGTCGCCGAGCTCCTCTCCTCCATCGTCGTCGCTGAGCTCGCCTCCTCCATCGTTGCCCTTACTCGCAGCCGGTAATACTCTGCCTTCCAACCCTAACTTTCTCAGTCTCTCTTCAACCTTCTTCCTCCAAAGTACAAACACCACCTCACCTCCAACAAACGCCGAAGCAAAGCATCACCGTCGCGGGTCGAAGGTCACCGTCGCGGGTCGAAGGTCACCGTCGCGTCCGGGTCGAAGGTCGCCGTCCGACGGTGAGTACTCAGTAGTCAGTACTTCAATCTTTTCCTTCTTTCAATTAATTTCGTTTATTTGGTGATAAAACTGTATGAATTGGACAGATTTGAGTTCATGGTTCTTGTTTTGTTTTTCAAATCTTTTTCTTCTTCTGAGTTCTTATTCATGGGTTCTTGTTCTATTTTTCAATTAATTTTTTTTATTTTGTTAATTATTCTTGTTTTGTTTTTCAATTTTGTTTATTTTGAATTTTGGTATATAAATTCAATTCTGCTATGTTGGATTTGGCTATATTGAGTTTTGTTTATTTCTGCTCTGTTGAATACTGCTCTGTTGAATTTTGGGATTTAAAATTTAAATTCAATTCTGCTCTGTTAATTATGTTGAATGAATGTCGTATGAGTTATATGGAATGATATATTTTTCTGGATTCTAGATTGCTGTCATTTTGAATTTAGATGGAACAGCCACAAAATGATCAGCAACTACAACATAATTCTATGGGCATCTTCAAGGCTAGAAATTATGGAATTAGCCCTCTCTAGTTGCTTGTTGAGAACCATTGTATTTTAATTGACTTCATTTAGTGATTTTGTTCAGATTCACTTTTCTTTTCAATTTGAATTAATTCTTTTAAAATAATTTTGTTAATTTTTTGTGGTACTTATTAATTTTGTTGATTGTTAATTGTTGATTTAATTGTCTAATTGTTTGGATTCTAATTTCTGAATTTGTTTTTTGAACTTTTGATGCCGAATGTAATTGATACTTTTTTGTTTTGAACTTTTGGTGCTGCATGTATTCTTGGCTTCTTTATGTGATTAGAAATTCTATAAATATGTTCAACAATCAATATTTAGTCATTGACTGTAACTGTATTTAATTTGTGTAAATTTGTGTTTGTAAATTGTAGTTGTTACTAATTAGAAATTTTTATTTTTGAAGATAGAACAATTAGATAGTGATCAAGCATTACATATATTAATTTTTAATAATTTTATTTAATATTTAATTAAACCGGTTGAATTCCAGTTGAACCCCAGTCGAACCATTGAACCAATGAACCAATTGCTTTACCGGTTCATTGACCGGTCCGGTTCTTGCAACCTTGGTAAAGATGTTTGCTCCATGTAGAGTCCGTTTGGTTTAGGGTTTAGGGTTCAGGGTTCAGGTTTTAAGGTTCAGAGTCCAGGGTCCAAGGTTCAGGGTCTCGGATCCAGGATCCAGTATCCAGGGTCCCGAATCCAAGGTTCAGTGTTTAGGGGTTAGGGGTTAGGGCTTAATGGCTTTGCGAGTATTACACTATTAGGTCATCAAGCTCCTCGATAACTTCTGCATCGCCAATAATCTCCCCAATTTCTCCTCCACCTTCTCGTACAAGAATTTATTGATTTGATCACACCACCCTAGTACATCCTCTAGCACCAGCAATCCAACCAGAAAAGCACCAAATCACAAAAAAAAATAGAAAAAAGAATGCAGTCTCTATCACTGACCCTAATCAAGAGGCTCTCTACATCCAAGCCTCTCTTCAGAATTTCTCCCAACCTCGTCGCCCAATCATCAACCACCTCCTTCTCTTGCACCACCTCTCTACCACCGATCTCTGCTGCAGATGGCGACTCCTCCAGCCATCCCTTGGCTCTCCTCAGCTTACTTCGCGCTCTGGTGCAAATTTTTGGAATATCCTCAACTTAACTGGCAAATGCACCGAATCGTCTAAGTAATACCTCAAGTGAGTGAGAGTCGATCCCACGAGGATTGATGGACTGAGCAACAATGGTTGAATAATTGGCTTAGTTAGGCAAACAAAAAAAACTGGTTGGTGATTTGAAATTGTATAAAACAGTAAATAAGTGAATAAGAAAGCAAATAAGAGTATTGATGTAAAAACAGTGAGAAAACGGTTAAGACTTTAGAGATGTTTACTTTTCCGGATTAAAATGTCTTACCAATTATTTTAACAATGAATGATTCATTCTATAGCAAACCATGAGTGTCTAAACCTTAATCTCTTAGCGATTTAGCCTCCTCTAACCTTCATCAACCGCCACTCTCATGGTCACTTGACTCAGATTAGAGGGTGAAGTTCAAAAAACTAGTTTATACCACGAAGACCCTAACCACCCAAACCGGCTAAATAGATGTTGCTTATCCCTATCGATTTGTATAATTAGCCGTCTAAAAGGAGTGCTTTCAAGCTGTAGTTCAAGCGAGATAACTCTCTCGAGAATCACAAGAACTCATGTAGAAAAGAGTCATACTATTGTTCCACCCAATTCATAAGATTAAGAACTCTTTCTGCGTTAGGCACTAATAATGACTGCTAACAAAATATTAACTTGTACATGTAACCGTTAAGTATCCACGTGTGTGATTTGGACAAATTAGTCCCTAAGATGAAGTACAAAATAATTCGCAAAGAGTTAAAAAAGTCTCAAAATAATTTCTCAAAAATTTTAAAATAATTCTTTCAAATTATTTATATATAATTATTTCTAAATTAATAAATTTTAATTTTTAATATTTTTGGTATATTTATCTCAAATTTGATTATCTATATACAACAAATTTTTTATGTATTTTATAATTTATTTTGAAATACCATCATTAGTTAGTTAAGTTATCAAAACTCATGGTAAATTAAGAATGAGTATTACTTAAGATGATATAATATATTTCATCCAATAAATATCATAGGGTATAAATAACTTTTTATTTGAAAAAAAATTTAGTAAAATTCACTAAATTTAAATCCTTAAATAACAATATAATATCAATTAAATTTCTCAAAAGACTTATGAACCACTCTGAATCTTTACTCCAAAAGTTTTCTATAATATAAATACATATATAATCTGAATCTTTACTCCAAAAGTTTTCTATGATATAAATACATAAATAAACCAAATGTAATCTTTGTTAACTTACACAGTTTAATAACATTTTATCCGGGATAAATTTTACCAATCTAATTGTTAAATTCCAACATTTCACTGTATAGCTAAATTTCATAAAATTCAAAATTGAGATTGTAAATCAACAAAACTCATACTTGATGTTAACAAATTCCTCCTCTATATGTAAATAGTATCTATGGTGCCTTTGGTTAATTGGTTATGATAATTATACAAATATTTTTAAAGTTAAAAATATAATTTTTTATTTTAGTAATACTTTTTTATTTTTTAAATTAAAAAATAACATTAAATCTTAAAAAACTATTACTTTAATTTTAACAATACGTAACCACCATAACATAAGCACCATAGTCCATAGATGCCAAAATTTGAGCAATACACACTAAAAGCCATTCATTAACTTTATGAATCAGAAAATTATCATGTTGCCTCACCTCTAATAACCAACTGAAAACTGGAAATAAGGGTTTTCTCATGTTTACACCTCTCGGGCTCTTATTATGCAGAAATGCAAGTACAATTTTAGTGAGCTATCTGATTATACAAATACGAATTTCAGGAACACATCCTTCATTGCAATTATCAGGAACAATTTGAAAGCAATCACGACGTAATTTCGGGTCATCTCATGGTGGACATAATCAGCCAAAATCTCTTCAATACCAGCACTTATGTGCCAAAATACAAAGAGATTCGCTGCGAGCATGGAATAGGCGTTCGGGAATATCAAAAGAAGTGGGACAAGTGCAGTGGCTTTTAGCAGCTGCTCTCTCTTTGTCTTCGGACCTACATTCCTCAATCCACTGTCTCGCTCCTTCCTATACACATGCCGAACAATTGTTAGGGAGAAATGGAAATTAATCAAACCAGACTTGTAAAATGCCAGTTTCTATTTTCAAGAGGATTTCACAAATGTTTCAATGACGCTTCTATTGTCAAATTTTCAAGACCTAAGACCAGTATGCTGACCCCTTTAGGCTTGAATAGACTGAACCCAATTAAGACAAGCACCAAGATTGAGGTTTTACAAATGCATACCCCAGACAAGGTTATTATTATCAAGAAATAAATGGAAAAGGGGGTTTTGAGAAAAGAAGGGGGGAGGCAAGTTAAAACGAACATCTCATCCAACACACTATTTACTCTACAATTGGATTTTTATCTCACAAAGATATCCACTCAAATCCAGGCTAAAACCCCCAAATCGTTTGGCCGTTAGAATAAAAAATAATGTGTTGGAAACATCGATCAACGTGATATTGAAGCCAATATTACACAAATTAAAACTAATGAACACAACTGCTTCAGCAGTGGCCTAGTTGATTAAAACTGAAGGGCAAGACACTTGATGACACGGAATACATTGTGTTAATTTTTATTTGGTAACCTCGAATAACCTAACCTCCAGTTAAATGTTTCATGATCCAGAAGAGATTTGACGTCATTGAAGACACCCAAACATTTTACCGTTGCCCAATAAATCACAAGCACCAAAGTGTATGAGTGCAATAATTAATTATTGCAGCTTTGAGCCTTTCTAAACATGAGACGAATTAACCATGTTAGGTGAAGCTTCATAGATTCAGTTGGAGAGTATATACTTAAGGATTGGCATATGGAGAAGTGTTTTATGGTAGCAGTTCAAAAATCAAAACAATGTCACGTCACATGGATGACGATGAAAATCATAAATACTCCCAAAATTAGGACAAGGTTTAAAAATCTTGATTGGAAAGAGAGAGATGCAAAAGCAAGTTTCTAGGGTTGAGCAAGATTCTTCTGTTGCCAACATTGAGGTGGGTGGGTTTTGATCTGTGATGATTAAATTGGTTTCTTTTATGAATACACTAAAGATCATCTTCTTGATTAATTAACAGCAAGTTATCCAAACAAAAATGAAGAATGTTCAGGCACGGTGTTCTGATAAAGAAATTAATGGTAAAGGGACTCAAACATGGACACCTAACACGACAGGGACACATAATTGACGACACACCAAAATCAAAGAAATAAATCCAACACGGAAAAGGTATCCATTCTAAGTCCCTCACCAAAAAATGGAGCATGTTGTATACATCTTTGGTATCTAAGATTTTTTTTTCTTTTTTTTTAATAAAATTGTTATCCTCTATTTTTATGCCCTTTTAATAAAATAAGTCTTTATTTCTATGCCCCTTCCCCTTTAATAAAAAAGATTTTTATTTTGGGCTTTCATGACAAGATGTGGTCTGAAATTGCTCCAAAAGATAAAAAGAAAAATCAATAGGCTGCGTTCATGCTTCATAGATGCTAACTCAACATGTCTTATCCTCTTGCATATTTTCCCCTTCAACTATCCAAGAATGTTATTTTTTTTTATTCTATTAAAAATAGCAGTTATGACAATATTTACATATAAACTTTGAAAATTCCAACAAACAAGGTCCCAGAAAAGCCACTAGTCGCAGCAATCAGGCCAAGAAATAAGCATATTAATACAACAGAAGATGGTGATGCTGGAAAAAACTGAAACTAAAATCAATTTTATCATTGAATGCTTTGAATTTACACCAACTAACCTCTGGATGCTATCGCCCGTAGTAGTAGCAGTGGCATAACCAGCAGCACCGTGAGGCTGAACCTGGGAGACATTGTCACAGGGTTTAACAAGACTGAAGCATTTACAATCTAAGATGCAGCATTAACATATATGGTAGTAGTTTTTAAGGAAAGTTACTACATAGCACACTATTGCCAGGCCATTACATCTACTGATAGAAAAAGAAAGGAGAAACTCTGTTGTTGTCTATGATAGAGCAAAACGGACTCTGCATGGAGCAAACAGCTTTACAGATATATCTCTCAAACATTGTTGATAACTTGAGATAATAGGCATAACACAAAATAAAAACTTGTCGTTTTCTATCCACTTCCTTCATCATCTTGCTCAGAAGAGGGGGGAAAAGTTATTGATAATTTATGAAAATGTTCCACTACCCAAGCTGTCCCACTACCCAAGCATATTATAAGGTAGACACCGGAATGTAGAAACAAAGTTGGCTCTAAAAGCCAAGCTATTTCTCTGAGTGAAGAAATTTTCAGAAGATTATCCCCAAACAAAATGTCCAAAAGACCCTCCCCTTAACTTAAGATATCAAAAATTACATGAAAGCCTCTAGCAATAATAGTTCCTTCAACTAACAAAAATCACACTTTCAATATCCTTACTAATTCTATTTTCCTTATTTTATCAAGTTGAACAGATATGTACAAATGTGTGCACAACACAACACTCTAATTCAAACATTAGCAAAAGAATGAAATCCTTCATTAAGATGAATCAATCCATTGATTAGTTGAAGTAGTTCCAATCAAGATAAAACAGCTGAAGGAACCATAACATGCAACAGTAATCATATCAAATAAAAAATCTGCTAAGAGCAAAAAATATGAAATCTCAGAATGAAACCTTGAAAGTTGCTATTCCGGTTCCATAACAGGGGCGATAAAGTTTCAGAACCTAGTGAAATTTACACAAATCAAATGACACATTAGACAAAAATCTTTAACTAAAACCTACAACCCAACCAACTTCTCTATCAATCAAATAGTAATAACTAATAAGTAGTACCTCATAAGCGCGCACTAAAAGCACACACACCACACGTCCACATCAACCACCATAGCAACGCAAATTGAAGTCATCAGTGACAATAAATATCTCAAAAACTAAATCAGAAACAACAAATAACAACAAAGAAATAAAAATCACAACCTTGGCCTCCAGCGAGATTCGTATCTCTAACCTGCACCATAAGCAGGGAAAAAACATAAATAATGAGAACAAGAAAACAACGGAAACTAAAATATTCTAACAGTATTTGCTAACTATCAGTGTTGCCACAAGAAATCGTGCAAGAAAATGACAGTGATACAAGAGAATCGAGGAAACGGTTATGCTTACGTCAGATCCAGAGACACCAGTTCGGAGGCTTTGGGTAGCAGACCTGGGAGCGCGGAGTAAGCTGAGGAGAGCCAAGGGATGGCAGGAGGAGCCGCTATCTGCGGCGGAGATCGGTGACGAAGGTGGCGGAGAGGTGGTGGAAGAGGAGGTGGTTGAAGCGACGAGGTTGGGAGAGATTCTGAAGAGAGGCTTGGATGTAGAGAGCCTCTTGCTCAGGGTCAGAGCCTGCATTCTTTTTTCTTTTGTGATTTTGTGCTTTTCTGGTTTGATTGCTGGTGCTGGAGGGTGTAATTGAAATGTTATTTAACACAAAGTTTAACAAAAACCAGAACGTTACCCTCCAAAACAAAACAAAATTAAACAAAAAAAGCAAACACATACCGAGAAGAGCAGGTGGCAGCGGCGTCACGAGAAGAGGAGGCCACAAACAACATCATCAAAATAAAACAAAATTTAAATAAAACAAAATAAAACAAAATAAAAAATAAAACAAAATAAAACAAAAAAATATAAAATAAAATTTAAATAAAACAAATTAAAACAAAGTTTAATACCAAGATTGTGAGAACCGAACCGGTCAATAAACCTGTAAGATCACTGGTTTACTAGTTTGACCGGAGTTTAACCAATTTAATTAAATATTAAATAAAATTATTAAAAAAATTATATATAATTTCAAATATATAAATTTAATAATTTCTAACTTAATAAAATTCAATATTTCACAATTTCACCTAATAAATTATCCATAATTTAATATTACAAGTTCACAAACAACTTCAAATATGAAAGTTCATAACTAAAAACAACTAAAATGCACATAGTGACCATAATGTTCTACTATAACAAACTTTAATTTGTCCCATCTGACTCACCATCACTCTGGTATTGTGCCTCCGTGTTCATATCAAATTCCTTCTCACCGGACGTTGCATCCACACACTCATTACCTACTGATCTAAGTACTCTATCAGCATTCTGTTCTTGGTCTTTATCTTTAATGACGCTATAGGAGACATTATCATTTAGAAAATTCCTAAAGAAAGCCATCATGTGATGTATAACTAACTTAAATTTTCTTAACTTCAATCCGTCGCAGTGAAAGTGATTAATCATAGTAAATAAATTAGTATAGCAATTAGGTATAGCAAAATGCATACAAATTTAGCAGAATTCAATTATTAACAAAATCATGAACAGACATAAGTCAATAACCTCAGCAAACAAATTTAGCAGAATCCAATTATTAACAAAATCAAAAAATCTAGCTAATCAGCGAATCAATTACTAACAAATAACAAGTATTATCAAAATCAATTACTAAACCCTAAACCAGCAAACAGACGACGAGCAGATGGCTGGGAAGTGCGAACAAAGTATTATCAACATCCAAGTATTATCAAAACCTAATTTCTGTGAGATCCCATTGCCACCGCCTACCTAACCTCCTCAGCACCAGACAAACACAAATAATGCAAACAAGTAAAACAAAGATAATATACATATACAGCAAGTAGTTCAGCAAGTAAGTAAACATATTATACAATTAGGCAAACCCAAGTAGTCAAAGCAAGCAAGCACATAAGAGATGCATATGATGAATGTCTATCCTATTGGCTCATGATATCACTTGTCGGTCTATGAATGCCAATCCGACACATCCTTTCGGACGTCGCCTTTCTGTCACTTCCGAGGATATAGCGCCTGGCCCGCTCTTGTTCCGAGGATATAGTGTCTGGCCCACTTGCATGCTCAATTCAAGGATATAGTGCCTAGCACACTCTTGTGGCAGAGAAGAAAAACAACAACACATACAACTCATCACAAATCATTCCAAGGATATAGTGTCTGGCACATTATCATTCCAAGGATTTAGTGCCTGGCTCACTATCCGCATCCATAATTCCATCAACCTCAAATCATCATCATTTCTCATCTTAAATCACTTCCAATTATCAACTCTCAATATTCCAAGGATATAGTGCCTGGCACACTCTCTTTCAATCATTATCATCATTCCATTAACATCCTTACACATTCATATTTCTCAAACTCATCATAGGCAATTCCATTCTGAACTCATCAGTTCACCAATTTCTCAATTCACTATCAACAATCACCCGTATGCACCACTCTTCCTTCTCTCTCAACTAACTCATCCGCAATACACCAGAAACCTAAGCCTCCGTTCTCTAACTTTTCATAATAAACATCAACTAAAGCCCTTATCTTATTTCCCATATTTCCATACTCAAAAGTAGGCCCGAAAGCTTTAAAATGGTGTCATAGAAGCTTACAACCTTGTTGGGAAGGTAAAATAGTTGAAAACAAAATTTAAAATTGTGAAATAGGGCGTGTGTGTCCGCACAGGGGTGTGCATGCACACGCCCAGGAAGATTTTCAAAGTGTGCGTACGCATCGGGGTGTGTGTATGCACAGGTACTAAAATTTATAAAGTATGTTCACTCGCACAAGCTGTGCAAGCGCCCCCAACAGACGACCATTCTCGACTTGTGCGTGCGTACAGGGCTGTGCGTCCGCACAAGGCTGTGCGTCCGCACAGGTCGTAATCCTTCATTGATGTGTGCACGCACCAGCCGTGCCAGTGCTCAAAACAGTAAGCCTTCCCTTGCGTGTGCGTGCACACAGATCTGTGCGACCGCATAGGTCTAACTTTTCGCAGGGTTGTGCGTGCGCACATATCAGAAATCCTGAAATTCTGCAACTTTGCAAAATTTCATATTTAATTTCCAAAACTAACTTTGAATGATCATAACTTCCTCTACAAAATTCCAAATTTTACAAACTTTATATCAATTTAAAGGCTTTTCAAAGATCTTTAATTCTAGATAAGTTTCATCAGATTTTGAAAATCGAGGCAAAAGTTATGATCAGACAAAATTCACCAAAAATCTATTTTTACCCCAAAACCACATAACCTCAAATTTAAGCAAACCTCAATCCAATACCAATTCAATCACATATCAACCATACCAAAACAGTCCAAAATTTATACAAATACTACCTCAATCATTTTCTCACTCACATAACCTTCTAAACCATCCAACAATTCTAAATCCAATCTAATTCACATTTTCCAAATTTTCATTAACCTTATTAACATCAACATGACTTCTTACTACTTCCATCATCCTTCAACTATACCACATCCAACATTTAGTATCTCAAATTATCAACCCATTCAACACTCATCAAAATTCAATATACCTCATACCTCAATATCATTATTTAACAACATTTACAAAAATCAATTCATCAAGCATCATCAACCAACCAACATCAACAACTACTATAAATCCTCATCAATTCCAACAATTTATCACCAAACAATAACTAACATTAACCAACATCATAATACATCATTATCACCAATAATCTTCAACAATCACCATCATCATCCATATACCACAACAACCACATTTCCAATTCAATCCTATTCTATGGGCCACTAGCCTAAGTGTCAATGAACATTACATATTACATAAAGGAAACCGAAACCATACCTTGGCCGATTTTCAAACCCACCAAACACCAAAACGAAGCCACCAAGCTTGATCCAAAGCCTCAACCAACACCAACAAACACCAAGGCTCAAACTAACAACACATATATCACCAAAATCACAACCCAAGATACACAAAACAACTAAACACAAGGATTTAGTGAAACCTTACCTTATCCAACAAGAGTAGGGGTAAAACTCAACAATTACTCGCTACTAGAGATCACCTAAACAAGCAAAACCACAAATCTACTCAAAACTCTTAACCAAAAACGCGTAGAAACTTAGTGCACGAAACTGGAGAGTGAGGTGCGAGCCCTTACCAAATTTCTTTAGATAAAAAGGAAGAGCTCGTCAAGAGCTTCGCGTGGCCGTAAACGGCTCGTCAATCGGAGGTCCGTAGCTCAAGTTACAAGCAAAAAAAAGTGAGGGTGAATAGTGTTTTCTCTTCTCCCTCTCCTCTCATGGCAGCTGCGCCCCTCTCATCAAATTAGGGCATGAATGAGCTGAAAAGCTCATTAAGTGAGCTTATATATGTTGGACCTTGGGCCTGGTTTGGGCCCGGTCTAACCCGTTAGCGTTTTTGGTTCGTTTGACCCACTTTGGGCCAAAACCTTTAAGATTAGTGTCCGGTTTTCAATTCAAAAATTATTTTTGTCCTTTTAAAACAATAAACTAATTTCTCAAAATCTTATTTTTCTAAAACCACAGCATCGGACTGACTTAAATCGGTTCGGCCGGTTCGGTTGCCTGTTCGCGGCTTTTCTCGGTTTTGCTCAGAAAATACATTTTTTCAGTCAGAAAAATTCACTGAAACCAAATTTCACATTTATATTTTCTAATTAAAACTTCTAAATTTTAAATCAATTCTGGACACTAAAATTATTTTATTAAAATGATTTTACGTGAAAACGCGAGTTCTTACACTATGACTAATGAGGCTTGGATCTAGCAGTAGATCTTGGCCAATTACGTGATGCCGAGCACCCAACATACCCTCGTTATTGCTAATATGGTGGTATTGGTCTGGTGTGTCCTGGAAGGTAAGTAGATGTACCTTCTAAGGCTCATTAGAAAGTACATGGGACGAGCTCACTATATTGGCAACTTGGCCTTCTCGTACTTGATTACTGAGTTGGTTATGGAGGCAGGGGTTCTCTAGCTGGCCACAGATGAGAGATTGATCATCGCAGGAAGCAAGAAGGTAATATTACACAGCAACTGGTTCAGGCCTTAGCCAAGCTCCAGATGCAGAGGCAGATGTCATGCAGCACCCGCTTCAAAGGCAGGACCTTCAACATGCTCAGCATCATCATAGTCAATTTACCACCTTGTACAAAGCCTCTTCTACCGGATGGATCAGATGGAATGTCACAATAAGCGATGTTTTGACTTCCTGAAGAGGATCTCTGGCTGCACTGATTTCCCACCGGAGGAACCTGACACTCCTTCTGAGCCCAGTGAGCAGGAAGAGTAGGCCCCAACAGATGACGGTGGAGATGATGATGATGACAACTCCTTCCATTCTGCATGACTTCATGAGCACCGAGGACGGAGCTAGATTTTAAGTGTGGGGAGGTCGTCCGACCAATCGGCGAATTTTGGGTGACAATTCTTCCATTCCGAACACTTCAATTTTGGTTTTTATTATGCTTTTTAGATATTTTGTTAGCATTTTGTTATTTTGGATACATTTTAGTTTATTGCACTTTTATTAGTTTTGTTTGAACATAACTAGTATCTTTATAGTTGGATGCATCTTTATTTTGGCTTGTATATATGCTTTTTAGACTTTAGTTGTTGTTTGCGATTGGATAATATGATGATTGCACCTAGTTTAGTTTTCTACATACTTGATGATTTGGTTTGATTGAAATTAGGAAATGAACTTAGGATTTTTGATGATTTTCACCTAATCATTTCACATATATAGAATAAGATTAGTTGAATAATGAAATTTTCCAAGAAAATTTCTTTTTATATAGGGCATTGACATTCCAATTGATTTGAGTGGATATTTTTCATTGAAACTTGCTTGAATTATACAATGTGAAACATAGTTTTTGAGCTAAGAACACACAACCTTATGAGTTTTGTGCCTTAATGTGTGGTTACATAATATTAACCACTATTTTCATTCTTGTATGTCATTCTCTTTCTATGATTGCAATATTTGATTTGTTTGATTCTTTATGTCTATTATTTAGTATGTATATGTATTTACATGATTGAGGCCTTTATTTCTTTGTAGCTCATTTACCCATATAGTCTACCATTTCATCTACCTTTTGTTAGCCCACTTTGAGCCTTTTTAATTCTCTTTTGTTCTTAATTTTAGCACATTACTAGCCTTAAGTGAAAACAATGAATGTCCTTAATTTGGATCTTTGATTAGTTTAGGTTAGTGAGATTGTGTAATATCTAAGTGCATAGTTCTAAAAACCGAACCGCACTAGCCGGTTCAACTAGGTTAACTGAGAATCGGTCACCAAACCGGTTCGATTAGGCCTATAAACCGTCTGGCAAAAAACCGGTTATAGAACTGGTCAAACCGGAGGTTAACCGGTGAACCAGCTGAACTGGCCAATTTTTTTGGAGGGTTTCCGGTTCGAAAATAAACCCTAAAAAACGACGCCGTTTTATCTTTAGAAGAAAAAAAAAGGAAAATGGCAAAACCCTAAATCAATCGCTTTCATGTTTCATCCTCGTAACCCATCATTTCAAACTCATCTCCTCTCCTCTCTTCTCTGAAGCTGAACCATAGAAGCCACCGCAACCCTCAATCGCGTAGCCGCCGTAGCCCGCGACCATCGCAACAACGGTTTTGACCACCGCATCCCCCACAGCCCTACCGCGTCGTTGTCATCGCCAAGCTCACCTTCTCTATATTCGTCGGTGTTGCATCCTTTGTCGTCGTCGTTGCTCGCCTTCCTCCTCGCTGCCGGTAAGCACTGTGACTTAGATTTTGATAATACTTGGATGTTGATAATACTCTGTTCGCACTTCGCAACCATCTCCTTGGCGTTTTCTTGCTGGTTTAGGGTTTAGTAATTGATTTTGATAATACTTATTATGTGTTAGTAATTGATTTGCTGATTAGCTTGATTTTCTGAGGTTATTGTTTGCTGGTTGCTGAGGTAATTGATTTATTTGTTATTTCTGATTTTCTGTTCATGATTTTTTTCCTATTATTGTTTACTGGTTTAGTAATTGTTTGCTGAGGTTATTGATTTTTGCTGGTTTAGTAATTGTTTGCTGAGGTTATTGATTTTCATTTATTATTTCTGTTCATGATTTTTTGCTGAGGTTATTGGTTATTTGTTATTTCTGTTCATAATTTTTTTGTTGTATGTTACAGATGGAACAATCCCAAAGCAATTCACAGCCACAAGATAATGCTATTCAAGAATCGCAAACTGGTTCTTCTAGAGATAAATCTGATCCAGTTTGGCAATATTTTATAGTGAAGTATGATAAAAATAACAAGACTCAATATACATGTATTTTCTGCTTGAATACTTACAATGGAGGGGGATATATAGAATAAAAGATCACTTTGCAAAAATTTCTATTCAAATTAAAGTTTGTAATAAAGTCACTGAAGCTGTTGAACTTCAATTCAAAAGGCTCTTAGAGGAAAACAAAAAAATAAGGCAGAAAAAAAAATTGCAAGTGATTGTTATGATGTGGAAACACAAGCACAAGAAGAGTGTGAATCGTCTAATTCTATACAACCTCCAGCTCCTGCAACAATGGGAGACAAAGTTATGGATAATTTATTATGTGAAATTGTGAAATTTTGAATTTTATTAAGTTAGAAATTATTGAATTTATATATTTAAAATTATATATAAGTTTTTTAAATAATTTTATTTAATATTTTATTAAATCGGTTGAATTCCGGTTAAACTTCGGTCGAAACAGTAAACCATTGAACCAGTGATCTTATTGGTTTATTGACCAATCCAGTTCTTGCAATCTTGTCTAAGTGTGAGAAAATTTGGAAACATTAGTTGATAAAAATGTGGTTTATATTTCTATTGAAAACCTTGAGAATTGGATACATGTTCATGTCTTAATTGTGTAAATCATATGCATTCACTTTTGTATATAAAAATAAATAAATAAATAAAGTAATAAAAAGGGGACAAAGGCCCCAAAGAAAAGTAATAATAATCAATGCATATGGGATATGGATTGGAAAGAATGCAAGAATATGTAAAAAGTGAAATTATGGGTAGTTAATAGGTTTAGTTTTAGAATTGTATAGGTTGTTATATGCTGGGTGAAAGTTTAAGTTGATCAAAGATTCAAATTCTAACTCACTTAATCATATACATCCTCACCTTGACCCTAACTCCATTACAACCCTTGAAAAGTCCTTATGATACTTGCATGCATACATTGAATAATTATTGATTGTTATATGAAAAATAAGTCTTAGAAAGCAAGATTAGAAGAGAATTGAGTGAATCTACCCTAAACACTTGAGTGACAAGAGCATATACACATTCGGTGAGGGGTTCGATTGCTCAACTCTATGTTTTCACCTATGATTATCTTTTATCTTGCAAGTTTGTAATTCTTTTTTATGACTCAATTCAATTGTAGATGTGACTTGGTTGTTAATGCTTTTAGCCCTTAGTTGTTTATATATGTATTCTTGAAAATTAATTTATTTGAATTAAGTAGATACATATAAACAATTAGATAATATTAAGTAGAGTAGTTGCATGCATTTAGATAGATTACATTTGGATAGTTTACATTGAATAAATGTTGATACTCTTTTTTGTCTTTCTTGATATTTAGCATGAGAACATGTTATGTTTAAGTGTGGAGAGGTTGAAAAACCACAATATTATGGTTTATCTTGTATTGAATTGAGTGAATTTTATCAACTTATTTTGCATTTATTCACTAAAATAGCATAGTTTTGTGAATTTTTTCTAATTGTGCTTAATGATTAAAAACATATTTTTTAGGCCCTTAAAATTACTAAATTTAATTCACTTTAATTTCATTCAATGTCTTGATATGTTTATTGAGTGATTTCAAGTTTAGAAGACAATGATGACTTGAAGAAGTGAATAAAAAGTATGCAAAAGTGGAAAATTTATGAAAAAAATAGCGTTTGGAGCATTTCATGGTCATGCGTACGCAAATATCTCAAGTTGTGGGTACGCATGTTTTGGAATTTCTGAAATCGTGGGTACGCATGCTTCATGCGTATGCATGACTGAAGGCACATGATTTCAATTAAGTGAACACGTGGGTCGTGATTTCAAGACTTCCTTGGGACCAATCCAACTCATTTTTAAAGTATTTCAAGTCAAACTCAAGAAGGATGAAAGAGGGAGTAATTAGGATAGTTTAAGAACATGTTTTAAGATAATTTTCTAGAATTTAGGATTCTTAGGCTAATTTCTCTTTAGTTTTAGTCTTTGATCTTGTTCTAGGGCAGTTTTTTATATTTTCCTTGTTCAATTAACTTAATTCTCTTAGTTTTATTTATTAGTTTCTTTATTTTGTCAATTTTGGATTATGCACTCTGTTGTTAATCTCAATTCTCTTTGATGCAATTTAGTATTTTCATGTTTATTGATGTTTGTTTGATTTAGGGTTAAGTATTATTTTCGTCCCTAAGGTCTGGGTGAAAACCAAAATCGTCCCCGACCTTTTTTTGTTATTAAAATCATCCCCAACGTTACAAAACGTTATAAAATAGTCATTTTTTACTTTAATTTTAATTTTCTTTACCAAATTACCCTTAATAATTAATAAAAATAATATTAAAAACAAAAAATAATCCCCCTAACCCAACCAATCTCCTTCCCCTGCATCGGCCCACTATTACTGCTTGCTTCAGTTATGGCTCCAATGCAAACTTGGTTCTCAATTTCTCTTCAATCTTGAAAAATAATGGTGGATTCAATGCTGTTTTGGGCCGTCCGTGGAGAGCTCTTGACAACCAAGGAGATTTCGGGGAGAAATCAAGTGAGAGAACATAAGATGAGAAAACACCACATCCAACTCAAAACCTTAAGGTGTCAAGTTAATGGGTCTCTCATCTTATAAACTCTTCACTCTTCCTTGCTTTCTTTGATGTGGGACTAACTTCGACACTCCTCACACTTGCAATACTAACAATCTTCCTCTCAAGTGTGATCCTCCACATCAAGCATCAACTCCCCGCTAGCTCCTCCACCACATGAGTATTCGTCCATCACACCGCCGCAAAACACCGCGGGACACGCCGCCCAGACCACCTTTGCTGGGAAGACTTTCGATACTTCACCTTGAATACTCCTTAAACCAGACCGATTAAACCATCAGCTCTGATACCACTTTTTGGGCCAAACGTGGAGAGCTCTCGACAACCAGGGAGACTTCGGGGAGAAATTAAGTGAGAGAACATAAGATGAGAAGACACCACATCCAACTCAAAACCTTAAGGTGTCAAGTTAATGAGTCTCTCATCTTATAAACTCTTCACTCTTCCTTACTTTCTTTGATGTGGGACTAACTTCGACACTCCTCACACTTGCAACACTAACATGCTGTTCATCATCCACAACAGCAAGAACATTGGAATGATACTTCTTCAACTTTTTCTTCTTTAATTTTTCTTCAATCTTGAACAATAATGTTGGATTTAGCGCGATCATCATTTACAATAGCAAGCACATTGGGATTATTGGACCAATAATGAAATTGCTAGTAGTAACAACTCATGCTCCATTCTTTCTTCCTTTTACTTGATTTTTTGGATTTCAATTTGTTCTTCATTTTTTTATTTTTTCTAATTTTCTTTCTTCTGTATCATTTTTCTCTGATTCGCTTTCTCTTTGTTTTTGTTGTTGTTGTTGATTTTGGGCAAAGCTAAAGTTAAACTTGTGATATTTTTTGGCAGTAGAAAAAGAAAGGGGCAAGGCAGTGGTATGATGGAGGTGGGAGGAGTATTGATGGTGGGGAGTAAATGGTAGAAATAGAAAATGGAAGGAAGAGATACTGCAATTTTGAGTTCTTGTTCCCATTTTCTTCGGTTGTTCTCTTTCTCTCTTCTTCTTTCTTTTTTTTATATTTTTGAAGAACATATGAGTTCTTTTTAAAATTTTTTAATTTATGTTGTTGCTAATTTTGGATCTAAAATTATGGTTGATGATTGCTGAATTGTTTAATTTGAATTTTTTGTTGATTTATTTTGTGATTGTTGCCGTTGGTGTTGCTGGATTGTTGGTGGTTATGGTGTAGCGATGGTGATGGTGATGATAATGCAGAGGGTAATGCAGAGGGCAGTGGTGAAGGTGGAGGGACTTTTTAATTTTTGTTTAAGGGTAAAATTGTCCAAAAAATTTTATTTATGGACAAAAGGACAATTTTATAACGTTTTGTAACGTTGGGGATGATTTTAATAACAAAAAGAGGTCGGGAACGATTTTGATTTTTACCCCAAACTTTAAGGACGAAAACAGTACTTAACTCTTTGATTTATTATTATTGTTTTCTTTCAATTGGTAGTCTTAGATTTTACTAATTCTTGTAATTTATTATATTTTATGTTTATGCACTCTAGGTGTTTGATGAAATGCTTAAATTAGTTTTAGAGTATATTTTTGTATTGTTGGATTGGAATGGAAATTAGGTAATCTTGAGTCATTAATGTCCAATTTGGATTGGTAATCTAGAGTTGTTAATTAATCTTGTTTCCATTGATGTTATTATTTATGAATTGGGAACTAGGCCTATTTGATCTTCTCCTGATGTTGAAGATAACGAAGTAGGATTAATTCCTGGTAATTGTGATGTTATGATTAATGACAAAGATAGAAAACCTTAATTCTCAATCCTTGCCAAGATACCTTTTTTAGTATTTGTTACCTTTATTTTTTGTCATTTAATTTTTTGCCTATCATCATCTTTAATCCCTGATTCTCATAACCGATAACACGTATACCTCACTGCAATTCCTTTGAGAGACGACTCGAGATATAATACTCTTGGTATTTTTATTAGTTTGCATTCATGACAAACAGAAATTAAACTTTGATTCGAATCATGTGTCGGTTTGGAACTATACTTGCAACAAAGCGATTCTTTTATTAAAGAAATTCTGAACCGATATTTGGCCTGCGTTAATTACCACACTTAGTTAGGTACTATGATGCACGGACACTGATACAGACACAGGAGATGCTGACACGCGAATTTTAAAATCTTATAAAATACGAGAATATGCATACATATAAAATATAAAGTATTTTTAGATAAATCGTAATAATATTTTGATATTTTATTAATATTAAAACATAAATTAATTTTTAATTATTTTTAATATTTTATTTTAATTATATAAATATTTAAAATATTTTTTGTTTTAATAAATAATATATACTATTTCTAAATTTATTTTAAAAATACATGTTAAGAATAAATTTGGACACGCTGACACGTGATTGTATTTATGTGTGTCCAGGTATGTCTAAAATTTTATTTTTTATTTTTTATTAAGACACAGTTGTACATAGCAGACACGCGTGTTGAACGAGTGTCTGTGAATATCATGTCCAAAATGTGTTCGACATGTGGACATGACAACTTAGCAAAGTGTCCGTACTTCATATGTTAGTGAATAGGTAGCAAACAATGAAATCAATGGTAATTTTAGATATCAGATACATTGTTTTTAAAATATAAAAGATAAAAATAGAGCCTTAATTTATTTTCAAATTGTTCTCTTATTTTTAAAATAAATAAAATTTTAAAATTTTATATTTTCAATATTTTTAAAATTAAAATGTATTTAAAATTTTAAAAAATAGAGTAAAATATCGTTTTAGGGTAAGTTCTATTTGTGTTTCTAACGTTTAAATCGTCCTATATGCATTCCTAACGTTTGTAAAAGTGATTCAAAATATTATTCTGCTGTCAATTACACATCATGAGCTTTAATTGGAGTTCTAAAAATGTCTTCTTGAAATTAGAATACAAATGTTTGGGTCAGAATTGATGATCCACTCCAAAAAATAACTCATTAAAAGTTGACACTAATCTTTGTAATATTTACATAATTCACTTTTTTAGGGACATAATTGAACTTGAACACAAATTTTGGGTATAATATTAAAATTGAATACATTCAAGTGAGATTTAATTGAAAATGAATATATCCAAATAAAAATAATTTGACGTACTAGTATAATTAATGGAAGAATAATATTGAATTATTTTTATAAATATTAAAAAAATAAATAGAACAATTTAAATATTAAAAACACAAAAAAATTTATTCCAAATATTAGAAACAAAAATAATACTTTAATCTAAAAAAATATTTAGGAAGATAAAGTAAGTTTTTAATTATTATTTAAAAAAGGCTATTAGCGGAAAAGCAAAAAATAGAGCAAATTGGGAATTTGTGCAAGGGAAGAGAGAGGGAACAAACCAAAGAAGTGAAAAAAAAAAACCCCAACTAGTTGTGTTTGCCAGCATCAGCTGCAAGGAAGGAGCTGCAACAAGCTCGCACACACACGACTCAATACAACACAACACAAGACAAGTTTACAGACTTACAGTACCAATCGCACAGAAGCAACAAGAAACAGTTTAGAATGGGAAGGCAAAAAGGTGAAGCCGCAAGAACCAAGGCACGCCCTTCTAGCAGCAGGTTCAGTCTCCTTCTCTCTCTCTCTCTCTCTCTCTCTCTCTCTCTCTTCTCTCAACACCAATAATCAATTTATTTATTTCTTTTTTTATTATTTTTATCTTTCTTGCAGTCTTGCCGCGTCGCTCTTGACGTCGACTTCTTCTTCCTCCGCCGCCGCAGCCGCAGCCGCCGTCGGATTCGGTGGTTATGTCGGCAGTTCACGCCTTGACCCTTCTCCTTCTACCGACGAGTCTCTCCCATTTCCCGTATGTCCCTACGGATTCTTTCTCTCTCTTTATTTAGCATTCTAGATTCTTAACTGTACGAGCTGAGTTTGAATTAACCATGATTGTTTTGTGTATATCAAATAAGCATATTGCTATTGTGATTAATGTTAGTAGCTTTAATCTCAGTTATTAATCAATGATCAGGCTCCTCTGAAGTGTGTACTTTAAAGAGTAAAGTGTAATGTTTGAACTGTCGATTTAAAAAATTTAATGGCACAGAATACATGATTGGTTGTGCATGATCTTATGTCTAATTATATCTCGAAAATTCAATTTTCCATCAATGGTTTTAGTTTTCCCATCAATGGTTTAAATGTCACCCTTTACCTTCTACACTTTAGAGGATCCAAGTTTCTTGGTTGGGTCATGACCATTCTCTTAATGAAATAACGTTGTCATTAATGCTTTATACCTTTCTTTAATATGTAAATTGTTTTTGTCTTGATATGCAGGATGTAGATAGCGAAATCGCGGTGCACTTGAAGAGGCTAGGCAGGAAGGATCCCACTACTAAGGTAATTTTTGGATCAACTTGGGGTACTATTTGATGACAATGTCATGTGAGCTAGTTATGATATTCTTTGTGCATCTTTTGGTGCACCTTGTCCTGTTCCTCTTTGAGCTTGCAACTTTCCAGCTTTATGAATTAGCCAATCATAGATGATGAAAAATAAAGCATGCTTAAAGGGTAATGGAACTGTATAGATTTTGATTTTTGTTCCCTTTAAAGATGATGGTGCCACTGCCACTTGTGTATATTACTATTTTGCTATCTGTTGTTGAGATGCTTCTAATTTGGCTTAATGATTTATTCACTGTCTCCAGTGATCATTGTGGTTGGTCTGGTCATGAATCTATTCTTATGTTATATGGTGCCAGTATCTCATTGATTTTGCTGTTTTTGCCCTTTATATGTCCCCCTTTTTATTTTTATTCTTTATTTGCAGCTTAAGGCGTTGGGAGCTTTATCTGTGCTGCTTCAACAAAAATCTGCAAAGGACGTTCTTCTAATTGTTCCTCAATGGGTATGCAATTTTAATATGATGATAATTCATTTGTGCCATCAAATGGCTTTATGACCTTACTAATTAAAAATGATAAATGTGCTCATCTCATGTGTCAAAGACACTTATTTTGATATCATGTTATGTAAATTGCTCTTATGTAGGCATTTGAATATAAAAAGCTATTGATGGACTACAATAGGGAGGTTCGGCGGGCCACTCATGATACAATGACCACTCTCGTTGTCTCTATTGGGTTAGAACTTTTTCCAGGCACATCTTGCTTTTTCTACTGTATAACTTTATGCTATCTGAATGCTTGCAAGTTTGAAAAATATATTGGTATTTTTTACCCTTCTTAAGTAATATTACTGTAAGTTATTTTCACACTTCATTGCTGGATGTTAGTAGGTGTGATACTCACTGAACTTCTAGTTTTAATTCTGCCATTTGAATGCTTTCATCAATAGCTTCTGAGAAGCCAAACATCTATGTAGTCTACCAACATCTACAAAAGCTTTTCTGACTAGGTGGGAGCTTTTAGTAACCAGATATCCTTTTATTTAGGTGTACCCAGCATCTAAATTTTATTTGAAAGAATTTTATTGTTAGTTATTTATTTGTGTTATATGTCCATTAATACATCTGAATATGCTGGAATGGATATCCTTTTCTTTAGGTGTACCCAACAACAAAAGTTTTTTTGAATGAATTTCATTGTTAGTTATTTATTTATATTATTTGTCCATCAATACCTGATCCTTATCTGAATATGCTGGAGTGGACAACATTCACATAGAGATTTTATATTTGACTTCTCACCCCTTTCTCAGGAGAGATTTGGCTCCACATCTGAAGACTTTGATGGGACCATGGTGGTTTGCGCAATTTGATCCAGCCTATGAAGTTTCTCAGGCAGCAAAAAGGTCTTTGCAGGTTTGCTACATTGGTTTTTATCTAACTACTGTTTGTTTTAAATGATCCCATTTCATTGTTGGAAGTAGAAAAGATTAGCTATATTTTTTATGAATCTGTTGCTTGTTTCATTCATGCATGTGGTTTCAACTTCGTTCTGTGGGTAACACAAATGATCTGTCGAATATTTACTTGAGTATTATTTGTAGAAGGATTAATGGCTAGCTATTGCTCAGAACTTCTAGTGTTCACTTTAATTTTTATATTACAGTTTTTGTGGAATTGAGGAGGGAGCCACAATGAGAATCTTCCTCTATGATTAGTGATTTTACATTAGAAAAGACTCAACTCCTTTTGATTTTCCAGTTGATTGATATATTCATTAAATCCTAGATTGTAGTTCTTGTTTTGGTTGAAATATAAAATCTTTTATTTGTTTATTTTTCCCCTCCACTGCTCTCAGATGAAGTTCTATGATGGAGGAAAGGTTTTCTGGATAGTAGTGTCACGGTCATATACTCTAACCTGTAAAGTTGCACTTAACTTTGTAAAGTCCTCATATATATGTAAAAGATATTTATGAACTATGGCTTGGTGTTCAAAATGATTTGCAATGATCCTCAATTATGTTTTGTGATATATATGGTTGATTCTTTGTTTAATTTTGGCAGGCAGCCTTCCCCGCACACGAAAAAAGACTTGATGCTTTGATTTTATGCACAACAGAGATATTCATGTATTTAGAAGAAAACCTAAAACTCACACCACAAAATTTATCTGACAAGGCTGTAGCTTCGGATGAGTTGGAAGAGATTTACCAGCAGGTGTATAGCAAAAATCACCTTTCTATATATAAAACATTTTAAGTTGAACTTTCAGTTTTATTGATTAACACTGCTTCATCTTTTTTATTGACTAGGATAGATAGTATCCTGAATTGTAAATGGTAAGGATGTAAGTCCCCTTTTTGGCATAGCAGGTTCTAGATAAGTGTTTTCTTGGGTATGTTTTTGAAAAAAATTTAAAATAACAGTGGACACCTTCACTTCAGACTTGTTTTCTATTTTGCTTCCATGGTATGTTTGGATATACAATTAGAATCTGTTTATATGCAGAGACCTATTTTGGTGTTTTTGAGATTATCTTGTGTTCAAATTAGTCAGATTATCCGGAAGCCATAGAAATCATCACGGAGAGAGGATTTACCTGGAACCAGGATTTGATTTCATTGAACATCCAAAATACAATGCATCTCTGCTTTGTCAATCCAGTCATAAATTGTAAAAGCCATATTTATTCTATATCTTTACCTGTTTAACACCCTTAATCTGATGCAAAATCCTTAAAAGGCACTGATAAATAGATAAGAGGAGTATTTCACTTATTATGCATCAATATATTCTGGGTCTGTTAATATTCGTCCAAAGTAATGAATGGTTGACGATATAAGTACATCCTGATGCGTCTAGAAGTTTTATCCTCTTGGAGTGATTTATTATTTTTTTTAAACTAGAAACCCATGTTGATGACTCACAAGAACTGAGTATATGTGCCTGTAGCCCCAACTAAATTGTACCTGATTTGAGTGGCACATACTTATTGTTTTCTTTTCATCCCCTTTTCTGCACCATTCTTACTATTATTACTGTTATCTCACCTGTTTTCTTTTACTTTGCAGTTTGGATATTCAGTATTTTCAGTATTTTACATATTTGAATTTTCTTTGTTAGACCATTAATTTTTATTTCCTGAGGCTTCTCCATTTTGGTTTTACAGGTGATATCATCAACATTGCTAGCATTGGCCACACTTCTTGATGTTCTAATTTGCCAGCAAGAGCGACCTGGCTTTGAGAACGTAACTGCTGAACCTAAACATGCTGCAAAGGCCAGGGTGACTGCTGTTTCTTTTGCTGAAAAGCTATTAATGGATCATAAAAATTTTCTAGACTTCCTAAAGTCACAAAGACCTGCTATCCGATCAGCTACTTATAACTTGTTGAAGAGCTTAATAAAAAATATACCACAGGTGATTAATGATGGAAATATAAAAACTCTTGCCACTGCAATTCTTGGTGCTTTCAATGAGAAGGAGACAACTTGTCATCGCTCAATGTGGGATGTAATATTACTTTTCTCTAGAGGATTCCCTGATGGTTGGACCTCCATGAATGTTCAGAAAGGCATACTGAATCCATTTTGGAATTTTCTTAGAAATGGGTGCTTTGGTTCCCAGCAGATTTCATATCCAGCTTTGGTTTTATTCTTGGATAGTGTGCCTCCTAAGTCTATAGAAGGGGATAAATTTTTTCCCGAGTTTTTCAAGAACTTGTGGATAGGAAAAAGAACTTCTCTATCTACAGATAGAACAGCATTTTTCCAGGCTTTCAAAGAATGTTTTCTTTGGTCACTGAAAAATGCGTCAAGGTACAAATTATCCCATTCATTGTGGCCATCTGCATTTAGAAGATATATTCATTTTTGTGCCTGTCCCTGGCCCTCACTTTAACAAAAAAAGGAATATTGATGCAATAATTTCTTTCTGTAACCCAACTCTCTTCTGTTTGTATCAGATTTAATGATGGAGTGGACTCAATCAGGAATTTCCAAATCACTCTTGTTGATAAAGTCCTAGTAAAGCATTTATGGCAGGATTTCCTTACAGCTGGAAACATGGAAGCTTATGACATAATCAATTCAGGAAAAGCTGCAGATTCATCTGAGGAAACTCTTAACAAGAAGACAGTGCTGAATACGAAGGATCCAATGCCCTATTTGCAAGAGTTGGGAAAAAGCCTTATTGAAATCCTTTCAGGAATTTATGTGTTAGATAGGAATTTTATGACTGTTTTTGTTGTGGAACTTGAAAAGAATTACATGGGCATTCTTCAGCAAGCAAGTAATGTGGAGCTCATTGAACGGATCATCTTGTTCATGTCATTGCTGGAGCAACATGCAGTGGTCAAAGGTGCAAGTTGGCCGTTGGTCTATATTGTTGGACCATTGTTGGCAAAGTCTTTCTCGATTATTAGATCATCTGTAAGTTGATATTAGTAACTTGTGGCTCTTTATGTGGTCTTCTCTTACTTTTTTAAATTCATTTATATATGTTTGCTAGTGAAAACTAAAATATACGTTGAAGTTATTCTCTATTTTTTGTTTTAAAATCCTCCTCCTCTCTCTCTCTCTCCGTCTCTCTCTCTCTCTCTCTCTCTCTCTCTCTCTCTCACTAAAACAATATTGCCATTGTTGTTGACCCGTTAAAAATAGGGGTTAAAAAGTTGCATAGGATTTTGGAATTGTTAAGTTATTAGATTTCTATGGGATCACTTCATGAAGAAAAAATGTTTTCTCCCAATACTCCTGAACTCACTTTGCTTTAATATATCAGGATACTCCATGTACTGTGGGACTTCTATCTGTTCCTGTCTCCATATTTGGACCACAAAAGATAGTCCAAGAAGTTTTTATTCAAAACAGAGGGTACTGTTCTAGTCAGCTTTCAAATGATGAATTGGAAGCTGAGGATTTTATGCAAATCTTCAAGAGTATTTTTGTTCCTTGGTGTCTACAGGAAAATAAAACCTCTACCAAAGCCAGACTGGATTTGTTGTTGGCACTACTAGATGATGAATATTTTTCTGAACAATGGTCTTTCATTATCGACTATGTTGTTAACCGAAGTTCTCCTGGATGCCAACCTGGGGTGGTGGATGCCACCCATGCTGCAATGTTGGCTATGCTCCTTGAAAAAGCAAGGAATGAGATTATGAATAGGAAAAAGAGAGATTATTCAGGTCATAAAAAGGGCACTCATGCTGAAGATTGGCATCATGAACACCTGGAATCATTTGCTATTTCTATTTGCCGTTCTTTGCCTCCTTTTAGTGCTTCTCATGTGCAATTTATGTGGTAAGTCAGTTATTCAATCTGAAGCATGTTGTCGTAAAATACATTATAAGTTTACTTGTTAAATAAGACGAAATGATCCAATAACGTGACTATTACATTATAAGTATTTTCCATATATAAAGTAAGATAGTCTTATGTGTTGAAGTGGTTCAACCTTGTGTCCTTTTATCGGTTTTTAGGGGATGAGGAATAAGGGGAAGTGACAAATTGAACTGGTGGAGTCTTTTGTTTTCTTGCCTCTTGAGTGGATGAAGGATTTTGTGGTGATGACATGGCAGCTTATACTTTTCATCTTCCATGCATTGTTGATTTTACAACATGCATGTGAAGTCTATATTTATTGTGCTCTTATTGTATTTCAAATGCCTGTAAAAGAGAAATATAAGATTGATAATATCATTGACTCTTTGATCTCATATCTTTTGCAGCTCTCTTATTGGTGGTTCGACAGAAGGAAATTCTACAGCTTTTCTGTCGAGAAGTTCATCGATTCTCATCTACAAGGACATCCTCCGGAAATTAATAAGTTTTATTCAGGTTTCACCTTTTCTTTGGGTACAGAATACAGCTTCTGTGTTAAGCGATGATGCAAAGTTATGTGTGGAAGATGATAGTTCTCTCAACATTGTTGAGATTGCTAAGTTTGCTCTCGAGATACTTGATGGTAGTTTCTTTTGCCTAAAGACACTTGATGGGGAAAGTGGACTTGTATCAGGAGTTCTGTCTGCAATCTTTGTCATTGAATGGGAGTCTAATTTAATTAAAGCTCTTGATGATTCGCTTGATGACAAATCAATGATTAAAACGAAAGCCAGGTTGTCATTTGGTGAAATTGTGTGCGCTTTTCGCAATAAGTTAAATGTTCAATTTATGAAAAGCCTTTGCTTAGATAGCCGCAAGAGGTTGTTGAATATCTTAATTCAATCAGCAAGGTCTGCAGTTTTTGTTGAAGACGAACTAATAAATGAGAGAATCATATCATTGTGCTTTACCTGGGTGCTTCAAATTCTTGAGTACGTCTGTTTGAATGAAGATGAGGAACAAACTCTGCTACATCTGCTGCTTAGCAAGGGTGAAATGTGGCCTGTGTTTGTGGTTCCAAGTTTCAGCTTGACAAAGGTATTGGAATATTTGATTAATGGTACTCTCTATTATGTCAGTGTTATCTTTTTTTATTTTTTATTTTTTAGATCTGTACTGTTTTAGATGGTGGACCTTGACCACATGCTTCTGTTACTTTGTTTATCTCCATTTCTGGGGTATAAGATTGCATTAATCTACCATCCTTAAGAAACCTCATGTGCTGGGCCACCCATTCATATTTACTAATGTTTGCATTATAGAATGAATTGTATGTGTTACTGGTCTATTTTTCTAGACATATTGGTGGTGCAATGCATTGTAAGTCACATTTGGTTGGACATAGGCTTCACCATGGAGACAACCCATGATATTTATTAATTCATCTCGAATGTTTTTCAGTGCTTTTCATCTGTTAATTGGCAAACTTTATATTTAAGTGCTCAAATAATTATTAATTGCTTGTACCAAAAGGTGCTGCATGCATTGATGAATTTAACTGTGTATAGGGAACTATGTGGTTTGAACATATAGCAAAAGTTAAGCCCAATATACAATGAAAATTTGACCACCAATTATACCAAATGCAGGCTTCAGGACATCAGAAGTTTGTAGCATTAATTGACAAGTTAATCACGACGATTGGGATTGATAAGTTTATCCTGGGATATTCAGTGCACAAGCAATCTACACTTGAAGTAAGTCAAGAGGGTGCCTCTCCTGCTTGTCTAGCTGCTGAAATACTATGTACATGGAGATGGCCAGGGAACAGTGCTGTGTATTCTTTCTTACCTTCACTTGCTGCATATGCCAAAAGAAGTATTTCTCCCCAGGCAAGCCTGTTAGATGAAACATTGAGTATCTTGCTTGATGGCGCTCTTGTTTATGGATGCAATGATACAAAGAGTTATGTTACTATGTGGCCAGTACCAGTTGATGAAGTGGAAGGCATTCAAGCACCATTCTTAAGAGCTCTTGTTGCCTTTCTGTCTACTTTGTTCAAAGAGAAGATATGGGGGGCAGAGAAGGCATTGAGTCTACTTGAGCTCCTTGTAAATAAGCTTTTCATTGGTGAAGCTGTTAATACAAATTGTCTTAACATTCTTCCTTTGCTTATAAGTATACTTCTAGAACCATTGTACAATGATATGGAGCCTGGCAGAGATGCTCAACCTTGTTCTTCAGAAGAAAATTTTGTCCAAAATACTATGATAGACTGGCTGGAGAGGACTCTAAAGCTCCCACCTTTGGTCACGTGGAAAACAGGACAAGGTGAATTCCTTTTCCTTCCAATCTATAAACACACATTAGTTCAAATCTCTTTAAGAGACTTTATATTTGGCAGGACAGGGTTAAACAAAAGTTATACATTTGTTTTGTGCATAAATGCATCTATGGGCTTGTGCAATTTTTAATTGCTCCGAATAATTTTTATCCCGAATGAAAAAACTTAGTACCAGAATTAAATACATGTTTCTGATGAAAATGTTCATGACTCCTGCAGATATGGAAAATTGGCTTCAGTTGGTTATAGCATGTTACCCATTCAGTGCAATAGGTGGTCCTCAAGCGATAAAGCCAGCAAGAAGTGTCAGCCCTGATGAGAGGAAACTTTTGTATGAATTATTCCAGAAGCAAAGGAATGTTGCTGGTGAATCTGCATTTGTCAACCAGCTTCCAGTGGTCCAGATGCTGCTATCAGAACTAATGGTTGTTTCAGTAGGCTATTGCTTGAATGAATTTAGTGATGAAGATTGGGACTTCCTGTTTTCTAACCTAAGGTCTTGGATTCAATCAACAGTCGTTAAGATGGAGGATGTAGCTGAAAATGTAAATGGTCTTGTTGACAGTTCATCGGATAATTTAGATCTGATGTATAAGAAAATTGAGGAAGCAGTTTTGATTTCAGATCCATTTCCTATAAAGATTTGTGAAAATGCTCTGTTGTCATTTTCACTTCTCCTTAAGCAGTGTAAACTTCAACAAGCTGAAGAAGGAGATAATTTGAATACAATGAAATCCGAAAAATTGGAATCTGTTAAAGATCGAATTTTAGAGGGTATCCTTCGCCTATTATTTTGTACTGGCATTTCTGAGGCTATTGTAAATGCATGTTTCAAAGAAGCTGCATCAGTTATTGCATCATCACGTGTTGAATACACCTACTTCTGGGAATTGGTAGCTTCTTGTGTTATTAACTCCTCATCACAAGCTAGGGATAGAGCTGTGAAATCAGTGGAATTTTGGGGATTAAGTGAAGGTCCCATTAGCTCGTTGTATGCTATACTTTTCACTTCGAAGCCAATTCCTTTATTGCAGTTTGCTGCATATTTTGTTCTTTCAAATGAGCCCGTTATAAGCATGGCTGTCGTCGAAGATAATGTTAGTAACTCAGATATGTACACGGGTAGTGACCAGGAATTAACAATAGAAGAAAAGGTCCATTTGAAACAGGAAATATCTTCCATGGTTGAGAAGGCACCTTTTGAGGTTCTTGAAATGGACTTACTTGCACAGCAACGAGTAAGGACACTTAGCTTTATATGTGAAGCATTTCTTTTTAATGTCTATTTATAGGTTTACTTGGGTTTTCCATTTCATCTCTGATATTCACTCCATCCAACAAAATCTGCAGGTAAACCTCTTCCTTGCTTGGTCAATGTTGATATCACATCTATGTTCATTGCCTTCATCATCATCTTTGAGGGAGAGACTGATCCAGTACATACAAGACTCTGCTACTTCAGTTATCTTAGATTGTCTTTTTCAGCATATTCCTCTAGATATTTCCATGATTCAGAGTTTGAAAAAGAAAGATGCAGAGCTTTCTGGTGGTTTATCAGAAGCTGCAAGTGCTGCCACCCGTGCCATAACAACTGGTTCGTTGTTTACTTCTGTGGAATCTCTCTGGCCTGTTGAATTGGTGAAAATTTCATCTCTTGCTGGTGCAATGTATGGATTGATGCTTCGTGTTCTTCCTGCATATGTACGTGGTTGGTTCAGTGATTTGCGTGATCGTAACACTTCAGCTGCTATTGAATCCTTTACGAGGACTTGCTGTAGCCCTCCTCTCATTGCAAATGAATTGTCATTGGTATGCTTTAGTTTCTTCTCCACAAAAAGTAGCCTGCTGTGTGATGATTTGCTTTTATTTTGATGATAGAAAAGCTTCTGTTAACTAAGTGTAGAAACTCCTTTGCCCTGTGTCACATGATATAATCAACACGTTTGTTATAAGAAATAAATGATAGGAAAGTAATACATTAGTGGAAGTGCTATAGTCAGATCACTAATGTCATATAGTCATATCCAAGTTACAAGACATGTTTTGCACGCATTATGAAGGAGCTTACTTGGGTGGATCTAAACTTCTGATTGGATATGTTTTAGGGTACAATTCGGAATCTGATTTTTTGCTTTGAACATTTATACTTATTTGGTTAACCATGCAATTAGTTTATAAATAATCTGAGTTCTGATATATACATGTTATCTTAAATACAGATTAAGAGGGAAAACTATTCTGATGAGAATTTCTCAGTTAGT
This sequence comes from Arachis hypogaea, assembly GCF_003086295.3. Lineage (NCBI taxonomy): Eukaryota > Viridiplantae > Streptophyta > Magnoliopsida > Fabales > Fabaceae > Arachis > Arachis hypogaea. Next base: position 19,870,710 of record NC_092042.1, read on the forward strand.
GTAAGCAAAGCAGCAAATGAGGTGGTTGCTACTTACACAAAGGATGAAACGGGAATGGATCTAGTCATTCGCCTGCCAGCATCTTATCCGCTAAGGCCTGTAGACGTTGATTGTACAAGGAGCCTAGGGATAAGTGAGACCAAGCAAAGGAAATGGTTGATGTCAATGATGCTATTTGTTCGTAATCAGGTAATTTGTTATGGACTGTGGTTAAGTTTTACATCATGTCTTTGCCTTCTGTTTATGTTGCTCTATTCTGAAAAATGCCTAGAATTACCAATTGAATTGTAGTGTGTCAAAACCTCAAATATTTTGCAATTTTATGTAGTTTGCAGGTAATTCATATATTTTTGTTGGCTACATTTTACTAGTTGTTGCTGAACTTTATACACCTTACATTGTGATATATGGTGGAAACTGAAATCAATGTATTAGTACTTATCAGAGTATATTTGCACCGAAGCTGACAATTCCTTTTCTGTTCCTGTAGAATGGAGCTTTAGCAGAAGCTATAGGAATTTGGAAGCGCAATTTCGATAAAGAATTTGAAGGTGTTGAGGAGTGCCCAATCTGTTACAGTGTCATCCACACTACCAACCACAGCCTTCCTCGCCTTGCTTGCAAGACGTGCAAACACAAATTTCATTCTGCTTGTCTTTATAAATGGTTTTCAACTTCTCACAAATCGTCTTGTCCATTGTGTCAGTCTCCATTCTGAGTTTACTACTACTGCAGTGATGAATATGACCAATTTCGCATGCTGCGTATATGGTCAGAATGTGTAGATGCCACAGAATCATCCCTTATGTTTTGACATCCGAATTATGGCTGCGCCTTGCATATGGAAACTAGTTCGCAAAGCTTATAATTTTATGAATCCAACTCCTTTCCATTAAGCTTTTCTTCAAGCAGTGTGTTGAACTCGGTGAGCCGAGGAGGAAGCTTGTCTGTGATTTTGCAGCGACAACTAACAGGGATGACATCTCTACTACTAAGGCTAGAGAAAGATATCATTCTCCCCCCTGACTTATCAGATACCATCTTTTCAAATTTCTTGTCTTGATTAGTTTTTCGCCACCACAGTAATAATAGTTTTGTTGTGTGTTGGTTATGTCTAGAATAGGGTCGGTTCCGAAACAGTGGAGGTTCTACAGAGTACAGACAATAACATTTTTGTAATCTAGAGAATGAACATGTGATCAAAGATTTGTTTGAACAAGAACAGTTGTGTATGTACATATTATTCAGTTATCTATATTCACCAATGAGCCATGGGAACTTTTTTAAGTACAAAAACTCGACCGATATAGCCTGCTATCCAATATGCATTTGCCAACACGTTTTGACCTCAAGTGAAAATAAATGGAAGCAAAAAGATGGAGAATATTTTAGCTTAATAAATCATTAGTTGACATAAGATTAGAGAGTTACAGACAGAGTTCGAAAAGGTCAAATCTTTGATGATTCTATCATACATGATTGAGTTGCGAAAACTTTTGGATAGGTATCTTACATCTGAATTGAATTCTTTTTGGTTAAAAAATCTCTTTCTAGTTGCTTTGGAACAATTAGGAGATTTTCTAGAAGTTTGCTTCTAGCGGTTAATTTGGTGGAACATTTTACACTGCTAGAAATGTTAATCACTTAATCTCTATAAATATTCACAATATTTGTATTCATCTCCTCATACTTGACCTCATCGTATTAAAGAGATACCATAAATTATGAATTATCTAGCGTCTGCCAGCTTATAATACTACATTTAAGACATGGAATCCACACCGAATTCCGGTAAAAATTGGCATATACAAACAAAATTAGATCCATACAATATGATTGACATATGACGTGTAAGGCTCAAGACCAGAATCCCTAGCGTTGTAGAGGTCATTCCGTCTGGTATTTAACCTATTCTTGCTGATATTTATGATTTATATTCATAACATCGATATAAATAAACTCATGCATTTAATTTGCCTCTTCTAATCATTGGCACTGCCCAATATAAATGGATTTAAATATAACTATTATTTCGGTTAGATGAAAAAATTGAAGAATATAACACGACAAACTTTGCCAATAATAGATGATATAATGTGCGCAATGACTTCTTAATCCAATCTGAATCACTCTCCTTTAAAGTGCTCTAAAGTGAGAAAGTTAATAAGATAAAAAATTAAAAGTTTAGTCACTCTTAAATTAAGATAATAGAATTCATGGTGTAAATTACAAAATTAACAATAATTAAACGGATACTTTCTTACTGTACTAATGTTGTCATTTTAAAAAATCTTTTTTCCTCTAATCCATTCATGTACATTACAGTGTCCTTCACCTCATAGAAATATTGATTGCTTTTGTTCATGCACTTTTCCTCGAATCAAGATTGGAGTTGATTTAGTCAAATTTTAGTTTTATCAATCACTTTTAATACAAAAAATAAAAAATATACATGTATACATAAAGGTAGTACTATAATTATTTTTCTAAAAAAGAAAATATACATAAGAAATATACAACAATGCCAAAGATTATTTAACGTTTTAATATATCTATATATCTATGAAGGTTGTTCAAATGATCATCTCAGCTCCACCACAATATATATAAAACACCCCATTATTTTCTTTCATTCCCGTATCTCTCAAAAGATACATTGCTCTTGTGGTTTGGGAAAGCATTAGCAAGAAAGTTTAATAACACATTTAGCAGTTGGGATTCAAAAGCTGAAGAGAAACTGATTAACATGGTGGTGCCTGAAATAATAGAGGAAAAAGATCGCAACAAGAGAATCATCAGAGACTTATACAAAGCTATAATCTCCAAAGACGCGGACACATTGCATCTCCTTCTTGCCCCAAACTTAGAATGGTGGTTCCATGGCCCACAACGTCATCGCCACCATTTGATTCCGTTCCTAACATGCTCTTTTTCTTCAGCATCATCATCAAACCCTTTTGTTCCTCATCTGATAGAAGAGTTTGGATCAACGGTGATTATCGCTGAAGGGTACGATAAGGTGAACAACGTGTGGTGGGTGCATGCATGGACTATTACCGTTGATGGGGTCATTACTCAGATCAGAGAGTATCTCAACACTTCGGTGATTGTCACTAAGCTTAGGAAGCATTTGGATGCTGACGATGATGATGCTTGTTACTCTTCCATGGGTCATTGCGTTTGGAAGAGCAAGCTCATTGATGACTCTGTGCCTGGACTTATTCTTGCAATATAGCCCTAACTCCGCTAGGGGTTGCAGCAGCAACCCTATCCGTAGGTACCTAACCGGGCACAATTGAGCGCAGAGTGAATTGATCTGCAAAACGAACACTGTACAGATTGAAACTCAACCCTATCCTATCCGACTAATCCTCCAGCCGCGCACATACGTATATTATATAAAAAATGTGTTAGGAAAGAATGTTGAACCAAAAACTTTTTAATCACTGAACCAATATCTTTATCAAAAGTTTAACGTTTTTTTTTTATATAAAAGTCAAATCTATTTAGAGATATATAAACACAAAATTATAATTTTAAAATCTTATTAGATTATTGAATGTTATATTTTTTTTATGACCTGTAAATTAAATACCGATAGAGTTAGGGTTAGTAAGATAGGATTGAGTTTTAGTGAAAAGTCAACCTAGAGTAAGAATGAAGTTGGGTCTAAACCTTACCCTATCCATTGTCATCCTTAAACTCCACAATATTTGTATTTATTATCGTTGTGATTTCATTCAATAATTGAATTTCATATTTTTATTTATAGTATAAATTAAATCGTTTATTCGATCCAATTCAAATCGACAACCAACTAAAACTTGCTCTAATTTAAATTTAATTAGAATATGAATTAGATCGGATTGGATTTCAAATTTACTTCTCAAAACTAATCCAATCCAATTCAAATAGTATAATGTGATATAATATTATTTTTTATTATTATATTTAAAATTTTACCTATAATATATTTATTGTTATACTTTTTATCTTATTCATGTATTATTATTATTTAGTGAATATTTTATGAATTTAAAAAGGGATTTATTTATTTATTTTAATCAATCTATAATTTTATTTTTATTGATATGTTATTGTTGATTTTTTAATATACTATATATTGAGACTTGTTATATCATTGTTAATTATTTAAGATTTAATGTTGAGACTTGTTATGTGTATTCATTTTTTTAATTTACAAAACCGTCAATTTAATCAAATTCAAACCGCTTAAAATTGGATTGAATTGTTTAGAGAAAATTATCCAATTCAAATCGTACCGTAAATAAAATTAGTATTCGAATCAAATGAGTTTTTGACTCTTAAATTGATCCAAATTGCACTGTAAACACTCCTATTTCTATTTGAAAAAAAGTCATGTTCAGGTATTTAGCAAAATGAATAGAAAAAAAATGTTATATGTATTCCAAAATCAACCATTAAAATTATGTATGTACATATATGTTATTTAATTTTTTTAATATAGATTTTATATCTTAACATATATTTTCACTTAAAAAATTATGGTTAAAACAACGATTTTTGAATGTAATTACGGTGATTTGAACGGTTATTATATCCAAAAATAGCATTTTCAAAAAACGACGTAATCCAAAGCACATTCTAGTGGTTTTAAATGGCAATTAAAAAATTTACGTTTTTACCTTTATAAAATAATAGCTTATCCTTTTAAAAATGGTAGTTTTTAACCGTCCTTTTTACTTAAACAAAATGACAGTTTATGCCTTTAAAATGGCGATTTTTAAATGCCATTTTTACCTTATTATAATTATAGCTTTTTTTGTCTTTTAAAGTCATTTAGATCGTATTAAAATAATTATTTTTTATTTGAAGTTCCATTTTTGAAATTCAAAACATTAAAATTTTGTAATAACAAAAAATATCATAAACCAAACATCATAATATTTTTAATTCATTCATAATCATCGAAAATCAAAAGTCATAACTAATAAACAAAGCATCAAATATATCATGATTTTTTAGTTATACATATCTAAATATATGGTCCTTAACACATAATATTTCATCATGCGAGATTACGGTTTTTTGTTGCTTACTCCGAAAGGTCTACTTCTTAATTCTTTTGACAATGGAATCTCAGTCTCTTGATCTAATCCTTACTACTAGGGGTGGCAAACGGGCCAAAATTCATTGGGTCGGCCTACATAACCCGCCAAAAAAGGCGGGTTGGGCTAGAAATTTAAAACTGCCAAACTTAAAAAACCCGCCTAACCCACACCGCCTAATCCGTGGGCTTTGGCGGGCTTTAGTAGGACAGGCTTTTGCAACGGGCCAGGCATTTTTTTTTGTCAGGGACCTTTTTTTTACAAATTTCTATGATATTATTGATCTACAAGATGATGAAGATGATAATTGAGATGTTCTAAGTTATATTTTGGATTATGTTTTATGTTTGATTGATTATAAACTTGAAGATATTTAATTATATATTTTAGACAATGTTTGTTTTGCTTTGGACAATGTTGGTTTTATTATTTTGTTTTTAAAAACTTGGTTTATGATTATATTTACTACATATTTATAATTATAAAGACTTTAATGTTTGTGAATTTAGAAATTATAATTTTTTGTCTTTAGAAATTATAATTTTATTGAAATGGTTGTGAAATTATTAGAGTGAACTGCCATCCCAGTCCCTGTCCATATTCGCGAATGACAAAACGACCATTCAAAATAAAAATGATCCACATCGGCCCTTGTCCACTACTTCCGTAACACAACGCGGTCCTCGTGGGTATTTCTCTGTCAACTCCAAACAAAAAATGCTGACATGTCACAATAACTTTGTGTGCTGGCATATGTCGCTGCTGATGTGGATGTCTGTTACATATGTGGACAATGTGAAATAGTCAGAGGTTTAGTTGTCCTGATCCACGTCCACAAAAAAACGTCGTCGTTTCCATCAAATGCGACCTTTCATACGTATTTCACACTTTGGATTTTCATAATACCCCTTCATTCGCCCCAAAGAATTACTAGAAAACCCTAAGAGAGAACATTCTTCACCACGGAGACCATTGTTGACCTCAGAGAGCTAGAGGCTCACGCTGACGTTGCTGCTGACGAGTGTGCTAATGACATTGTTGTTGATGGAGGTTGGACGGCGCTTGGAGGAGTCCACTAATAGTGCTTTGCACAGTTGAAGTTAGTTCAGTTCTCCATGTGCCTCTTTATCTCTTGTGCTTTGTGTTGTCCTGTTAATTGATTTTGATACACTACCATTGATATCTGAAACCCATTTGTAGTCTTGGAAAAAGAAAACATAAAATATGAATAATGCTGATATAATTTTTTTTATAATCAAAGTAGAAAGTATTAGTCTATAACACATTAGGAAACTAGAAACAGATTTCAATAATTTGGTCTTGTATAAAAATAGAGAAAATTAATTTTTTTAACCTGTGTTGTATATGTGTGTCATTAAGTGTGTGTGTTAATATGGAAAAAAATTTGTTTTAATATGAAAAAAATTTAGTTACTTTTGTGTTTTAATATGAAAAAATTTTTGGAAGAGATTCAGAGGGTGGTCTCTACTACTTACATGGTAAAGTGAAGAGATTTCTCCTAATAGAATTAGATTATGTTAACTTTTTTTTATTTGGTGGCATTGTTTAAGAAATTAGGATATTTGGGGTATAAGATATTATGGCTTGATATGACAACACCTACCATAGAGTCTAGTCTTCATGCAATTAAAGGAGATGAGGAGATGAATCAAATGAGAAAAAATAAGCTGATGAATAGGGACACAGATAAATTCTATATTTATTTTGATCACGAAGTTGATATGCCTGAAGTGGTTGGAGAAGGTTTAGCTGAGAAAACTATAGTAGTTAGTTCTTTATCATCATCTGATGATGACGGATATGAGACTACAGAGGATGAACCATACAAGTCTCCTCCTCCTGAATATGAGACAGATGATAGTAGTAGTAATGGAGAAAAATTATATAAGAAGAAGAGAGTGTCAAAAAAGTCAGTGATAAGTAAGAAGAAAATGACTGATAAGGCTGCTGGTTATGAAACAGATGACAAGAGTAATGATGAAAAAAATTTGGGAGTATCACTTAAGAAGAAGAGTGGTTGTAACAAAGCTCCTTTAACTAGTAGTATGCCAAAGCTGACACCAAAGACTGCTAAGAAGAGGGCAAGCAAAAAATACTCAGGTATTAAAAGGAGGCATATCTTAGTTTTATTTTTCATCATAGCTTACTAATCTGATTGATTCACAGTACTAATGTATTATTGTTGTTAACTGTTTTGAATTATGCATGAAGGGTTTGAAGTTGGCACTGAAAGAAGTAATGCCCAATGCACACTATAAAAACTGTGTGCTTCATATTAAAAAAAAACTTTATCAAGCACTTCAAGGATCAACAGACTAAGTCAATGGTGGAGGAATGTGCAAGGTGCACTACAATGCAAGAATTTCGCAAGTGCAATGGAGAAACTGAATCAAGTCAACTTGGGAGCCTGGGAGTATCTTCAACTATTTGAGCTGACAGTGTGGACAAAGGTCTACTTTAGCCACGGATCCAAGGTGGATAATATTACAAACAACATATGTGAGGTGTGGAATGCGAAAATTTTGGAATACAGGAGAAACTAATTCTGACCATGTGTGAAGATCTCAAATGCTACCTAATGAAAAAAATGGCCACCCACAAGAAAAAATTAAAGGCTCATTTTGGTCAGTTAGCCCCAGTCCAACAGAAAAGATTAGATGAGTTTATCAAGCCTAGAGCTAATAAATAGAGAGCCATTTGGGTTGGGGACAATGACAGGATCCTATTTGAGGTTCATAGAGGAAGTCACAAGATTAGAGTAAATCTATTTCGAAAAACATGTAGCTGCAACGTTTGGCAGTTAACTAGTAGACCATCTTTTTTTCCAAGTTATGTGTTGTTATAGGTTCTTATTCTTTATATCTCTATTGTCCTAATGTCTGTGATTTTTAGAAATGTCTTGCATGTATGCAGTTGCAGCCATGTACAAAATTGGGTTGAAGCCAGAAGATTTTTTGCATCAGTGGCTGACTATGAATGATATAAGGTCTACTTACAAATGCATACCAACAAAGCTAGGAAGACACTTCAAGTGACATGTAGCAAATGTCAAGAGACTGGGCATTATTATAAGACATGTAAAAATTTTTCAAAGAATTCTAACTGGACACCAATGACTAAGAATGAGAGAGGGGCACGGCCAAGCAAGGAAAGGACTTACAGATTCATATTGTAACCAATGACTCAAGCCAGAACATTGCACAGGTAATCTTAGGGTTTGATTAGGCATACTATACATATTATTAAGGTGTGAAGTGTCTTCGAATTTAATTGTCAGGGTTCGAATTGTCCTAAAACAATTTTTTGTACATGTGCCTAGGATCAACCACATGGGGAAAAAATACTGGCGTAGCTGCCATGAATCCTTTGGTAACTTGATTAAAAACTGAATTGATTTGCATATGATTAGTATTTATTATTAACTATAATTTTCTTGTGTTGGGTTAGAAAAAGAAAAGAAAAATAAGAAGCAACCTAAAACTCTTTGAAAAAAGAATTCTTCAGAGGCTCAAAAGCAAAGGAATGAGATACCGCTGTCACAAACTGCACCCCAGGCAAAAGAGGTAAATTTGATCAAATTTACAGCTATAATTATTCAACATATTTAAATGTGTCATTGTTTTACTTTCTTGTTTCAGGCTGTAACTGATTTAATCAACTTGAATCAGCCACCACCACAGTCTAACATTACACCTCAACTCAATCAGACTCAAAGGATGAAACACCCTGTTGTTAGGCCCCTAATTTCTTCCACATCTGGTCCATCAATGATTATACAATCTGCTCCACCAATAATGGATTTTTTAGACCCTGTTTTCACCAAACTAAGATGAGCATCCCAAGGTAGCAACTACCAATGTTTTCCTTAAATAAAGACAGAGTGACATTTTTGTTGAGACAATGGCTGCAGCAAGTTTTGGGACTGCTTCAAGGCTCTTCAAGTTTATCCCTACTCCTAGATTCAACCCTCCTAGAAAGAGATAATCCAAGTAGTGATAGGACGCTCTTTTTTGGAAATATTTTTTTGTGTTAATTTGGTTAGGATAAACAATGTTTGCTTAATGTTGTTGACAAGTTTAGGCCCCTAATGGACCTCTAGTAGTTTATTTTGGATCCTACTTTTTCTAAGGGTTATATATTGCCCCTATTTTTGTTGCTATAATATGAAAACATGCTTTTTTTAAAGGGTTATATGCTGTCCTTTTTGTTATATTACTTTCAACATCATGTGGTTGTTTTACTGTAGACCTTTAATATAATATAATATAAGACATATGTTTGGTTTACATTACTTTGTCTACTGTCAATTTCGCTTAGATAGAAAATAACATTCATCATAATAAAAATATGTCATCTTCATTCCCTCAAAAACATAATTATACATCATGATAACATCGTGTCAAGATAAATTGGCATAATAAGCATCTAACCAAATACCCTAAAGATATTTGCCATAACAATTCCACAGAAAAAAGCAACAATTAGGACTAAAAAACTAAAGAACCTATGACCACTCTTCACATTTGTATAATTCTTAGCTTGCAATTCTAAATCGGTTACTCTGCACTCTAGTTCCTTCACTTTCCACCAAACAACTCAATGACAAATTCAAAATGATCTTCATTTTACTTCCAAATTTCAAACCCAAAGGACATTATGCTTTCAGCATCAAATGATGAAATATAATCATCAAGTTATTCAAAATATTTGCAGTGTAATTTTAAACTCTGTACAACATAGAAAATGGTAAGAACATGCCAGAAAAAGACAAATTAAACAAACTTAACAAAAATCCAAACTACCTTAAAGTTTGGGCAACCATAAAACAAGCTATTAGGGTTTAGCTCTGTTGAGGATAGGAATAGAATTGCCTTACTCCCACAATAGCACTGCGGAACATTGAACCTCTTCTTCTTCTTCTTCCTCACTTCAACGCTTCCAACATTGCCAACAGTTGCACTTTTGCCTTCACCATTGTTTGCATCTCATCCAAACCCACAAATAGACGTCGAACCAAGCTCTCTGCTGCTGCTCATGGCGAATTAGGACTCAACAAATTAGACACAATTGGAGAGATGAACGCATACAATGTATGGAAGGTCGCTTCCATGGAAACAACGACGTTTTTGGAGGACATGGATCATAACAACTAAGCCTTTGACCATTTTACATTGTCCACGTATGCAATAGACATTCACATCAGTAGCGAGATATGCCAGCACACAAGGTTACCATGAAACGTCAAAGTTTCTCGTATGGAGTTGATGGAGAAACACCTACATGGACCAGATTGTGTCACGGAAGTAGTGGACAAGGACCGAAGTGGATCATTTTTATTTTGAGGGGTCGCTTTGTCATTCGCAAAAATGGACAGAAGCCATGTTGGTAGTTCACTCAAGTTGTTATATATATTGTTTAATATTTAATAGTTTATAAGAAAAGAAATTTGGTGGACTTGTCTCACCAGCCTGTCGTTAGATGGGACGGAGGAGGAATTCAGGACCGCCTCACTAGGCGGGGCGAGCCAGCCCGCTAGATGGAGGGCTTTTGGCGACGCGGGGTTGACTTTCCCATTTGCCACTCATATCTACAATAAAAGAATAATTTGTGAGCATAATAAAAAGTATAAAATTTTACTTATTCATGCTAATGCATATTAATATTATCTAAAATAAAATATCAACACAATTGTCACTATGTAATATATAATTAATAGTCAACCGTTTTTTCACAATTTGCAAATAAATTTAAACTTCAATTGAAAATAATATTTATCATATCATATTAGAACCGACCAACTTTCCTAAATCTTTTGAAGACATAACACCCCTAAAACATTTTAGATAAAGAAAAGAATAGTCTTCATAAAAATAATTTAGACTTCTTTATATTTCTTTGTCACAATTCAAACAAGATAGGAAAGAAATAAGTCTTCAAAAATACAAATACAACCTCCAAACATTATGGTATGCATCTACCTAGCAAGGACTATGGGAAAAATTCACGACAGAGATAAGGGATCCATAGAAGAAGGTGCGTGTGTGGCTTGGAACCTTTGATTTTGTTGAAGAGGCAGCGGCAATGGAGGGTGAAAGCAGTAGCGACGGAGAGGAGGATGAAGGAGAGAAGGGAGAGGTTGTACGCGTACGTCGTAGTGTTTTAACTAAGGGTTCTAAAATTCGAAATTACCTATTTTCATTTTTTGTATATAGGTGATAACGGCGGTTCAAACCGCTATAATTACCAAAATCACTACCAAATACAAATCAATTATGCCAATAAAATAAAACGTTGTAATGTCTAGATATTGTGGCGATTTTTCAAAACCGCCGTAGTATAAATGTTATTTTAAATTTTTTTTGTAATATTTATAGACTTTATACTAATGATTAATTTTAAGGCTAATTTTTTTATATTGTATTATTAAGCATATATTACATGTATATTATGTAATTTTGGTGTAATATCTTGATATAGAAGAAATTATCGTCACAAAAAATCATGGATAAAATTATCGAAAATCAAAACAAATAATTTAAAACAAAAGACAAATTTCTTTAGCTAAAAATCGGCACTACCAATTTTACAAGAAAATATCTTTCAAAAATAAATCGGTACTACCGATTTCATTGTGGCTTTTAAAAAAATGAAATAAGTAATTCACTTTATGTTAGTAACATATAATGAAACAACTAATATAAAAAGGTGAATTCTATCATACCCTCTCTAAAATAAAGGGTAAATTATCCTTTGTGATATATATATTGAAAGTGATTCACAAGATGAGTTTTATGAAGTGGAAGAGATCTTTACGAATGCAATTGATGCACTTGAAGGTAGAAGATAGCTTATGGTCCGTTATGATAGAAGTCATAAAGACATTTAGAAAGATTCTTTAGATCCTCAAGTCATAAAGACATTATTGTTGATGAGGTCAAATACAAGTTTCAAGGGACGGTAAATTCGGATCCTCATGAGATTAAAAATATTGTTGTCGATGAGGTGGAGATCAAGTCGAATTCAATTGCAGACAATAGGATTTGCAAGATGAGATAACAATTATGCACAAGAATTTAATCACTTTCATGCATAGTTATCAAACCCGGACCAGACCGACCGGTTCGACCGAAAAACCGGTGAACCGGACCTTTAACCGATCCGGGTTAACAATCGAACCACACAAGCAGACAAACCGATCAAATTCGGAAGACCCAGTAAAAACCGAACTGAACCGTGGACCGAACCGGACCGGTCAGACCGCAAATGACGTCAGCACGTGCGTTTTAAAAAATGTAACGCAGTGTCACCTGCTGGGTTGGAACCGGCACTCCTAGAGAATAAAAGGATTTGTAACCACCAGGCTACCATGCATTTTGAAGTTGTTGGTACCTTTTTATAAATATATTATAACTTATAAGACATATCCTAATTAATAACTTTATCTTATTAACTCTTTTACTTATGTAAAATTTAAAATCTCCTTACACTTTTATCTTTTATTCTAATGAGTAATTTTATATTTAATTTAATTAATTTTTTATTTTATATTTACTAACTTAAATTAATTATTTTTTAATTTTACATAATTATTAAAAATATTAAATGTTGTTAAATATTCTTTAAATTAAAAAGATAAATAAAAATAATTTTATTAATCATACCATATTTTTGTTATTGATAATTATATAATATTTATTAATATTAACTCTTTTTCAACATATATTTGATTAATATAATTAATTAATAAATTATTGAAATATTAAAATAATTATTTTTATATAAAAAAATCTTATTATAAAAAAATAAATTTTATAAATTATTTAATTATAACCGAGTTAACCGGTTCAACCTGTGACCCAACGGTTGAACCAGTGACCCGGTGACCCAGTAGTCTCACCGGATTGATTACCGGTTCGGTTCTGATAACTATGCTTTCATGGGACAAAAGTTTTGCGGATAGTGAACTTCGAGGATGTTATCACCGTACAGAAGAGGGTGGAGGAGGCGCATTGGATGTACACTGAGATTAGGAAGGAGTTGTGCCTATGTAGTATAGATTCTCCGTACCTCAGTAGCACAAATATTGCCACGTGTAACAAGCTGAATACGTATGCACTTTGTTGATGGATTTGTAAGTCACCGCAAAGAGATTTTTTCGACGGTGACAACCACCACCACCACCGCCACCATAAACTGGTAGTGCTAAACTAAATTTAAATAATCACAAGAAAGAAAAAGAAAAATAAAGAATATATATTTAATTATTATGGTTAATATTCAACTTAATTATAATTATAAACACTATATATATTTATCAGAGAATAATTTATCCTTTATTTTAAAGAGGACACAGTAGTATTTATCAAATAAAAATTATTCTAAAAAGTTTAATAATTGGCTCTAATAACCATTCTATAATAATAACAGTAATAATAATTAAAATAACACTTTAATAATAATAATAATAATAATAATAATAATAATAATAATAATAATAATAATAATGTCTCTACACAGTAACATGGTTGTTTCCATCATAACATCGTTAATATTAATAATCATAAAATATTTTAGTATTATCATTTTATTTTTCCACTGTTGTATGTCGTTAACATCAATCGATCGATGGTTAAAAAAAAATATGTATAATAATAATAATAATAATAATAATAATAATAATAATAATAATAATAATAATAATAATGTGTAACAATAATAATACTAATAATAACAATAATAAAAACCATAATAATAATAATGTTGTAGTCTTTGTAAGTATTTTTGTTTTTAACAACAACAACAATAATAATAATAATAATAAATAATGAATGAATTGAATGAGAAGGAATCATAGAGTAAGATGAGAGAGTGCAAAGAGAGAGAATGTTTCACGAAAAACATATCCTCTTTATCTTGAATTCAATGAGAATGAGACCATTCCTTGCAACAATGAAATTGTTAATAACGATTTAATTTAAGATGTTACTTGCGATTTAATTAAATCTAAAATAACATTCTATAACTCGGTATTACATATTCAATTTTTTTTTGTATTACCACCTTACTTATCATATTAAAAAAATTCTATAATTTTGACATATAGCTAACATAGTTAAATTAATAAATATAGATAGAGAAGATCAGAAAGCAATTAGTCAATTACCATGTGGAGATCTCTTTGAAACTCCTCCATTTCTTTTTCTTTTGACTTCCATCCATATGTATAAAGGCTAAAATAAACAATTGTATTTTATAAATTTATTTTTAACACATTGACATGACGAACCTTTTATACAATTAAAATTAATTTCATAATTCGTATAGATTAAAAAAATTATTTAAGTCCAATATTTTCTTTAATTTTATGCATCTCGCAATAATTGTGCTAACAAATTGCAGCATACTAAAATTTTAAAAACCGAATCAATCATTAAATAATAAAATTTAAAGTTCGAATACTTAAAAGATTTAGTCGAATATAATAAAATAATATAATTGTGTATAAATATATATTTTTAAAAATAATTTTATATTTTATTATCTTAAATTGGTTAACGTCTAAAAAATTGTACATGTTCAATTGATTTATTTATTTATCGAATGAACTGAATAGATTGATCCAGTTGTTAGAACCATACAATTTTATAATTTTTTTCATTTTTCCAACAAATTTAAATATCCTAATTTTTGTATGTCTTTAATAATAAAAGGAACAAGAATGTTATAACTTATAACATTTTGCGTTTGGGTGAAATTCGATTAGGTGGAGTCATGTGACCAGGAGGGGTGTATATGATTCTGTTCGGTCCAAAGATTTGGTTCGACTTCGAATATTTTAAGACTAATTTGGTGTGATTTTATTGGATTTAAAGTTGAATAAGAGTCTTAAAAATAGACTCAATTATTAT
This sequence comes from Arachis hypogaea, assembly GCF_003086295.3. Classification (NCBI taxonomy): domain Eukaryota; kingdom Viridiplantae; phylum Streptophyta; class Magnoliopsida; order Fabales; family Fabaceae; genus Arachis; species Arachis hypogaea. Next base: position 19,885,729 of record NC_092042.1, read on the forward strand.
TTATGATTGAGTCTGGATCAAGACAAACTCAACTTCACCCGACTCATGTACATCTTAGAGGGATTAAAAAAGATATATATATTTTAAATTTAATATTATGTTATATTAATTATAAACTTATTGATTTATTTTTAATCACATTTGTTAAATTAAGAAATAGATAAAAAAAGTATGAAATTAAAATTTATGGACAAATTCAAGTTCAAGTATGGTTATCAACTTCTATGTAATAAGTATTTCTTTTTTCCTTCTTTATAAATGAGTGCATCATAATTTTTTGACATAAAATTTATCAAGACCTGGACTTTACTCGATCGAGACTCGGTTTTAATGTAGCTCGAAAGTAGTATGATTTTACCGGGTTTAGAGTCAAATAAGAATCTAAAAAATAGACCTAGTTATTATTTAGGATCGAATCTGAATCAACACAAATCCAATTTCACCCGGTCGTATATGTACTCCTAATGACCAGCCTACTTTTATTTAAATTTTGTATTTTTTTTGTTTTTAGCAGTATCTTTTAACTCGGCAGACCAATGACTAATTTGTCGTAGTATTGAACTTCATTTAAAAGTTTGCTATTTGACAATAAATTGCTATATATATAAGATGTGATTCAAATTTTTGACACTTACTTAAACAGATTAATAAACTAATCACTAGACCAATTTAATTTGATTTTTAAATTTTGTATTTATTAATAAATTTGTTGATAGACTTTCAATCAAACTAGGTCTGTGAACATATCAAGTTCAAACATCCAAAACAATTTATATAAGCCACAAATCAGACTTAGGCCTAATATATATACTAGAACTATTACCATTAAAGTCTGTTTTTAACTAAGTTGGATTAGTTTAGTAGTTAACTCACTAATCTACTTAAATAAGTATTGAGAGTTTAAATTTTATATTTTGCATACATCAATTTATTGACGAATGATAAATTCTTTATTAAAATTAATTTGGCCCTTTTTTTTAGAAAAATGAGTTTGAACATCTTCTAACTCTGAACATCTGTAACATTTTAAAATATTCACCCATACTATATATTTACAATTTATATCATTGAAAATTATTAAATAATTTAATAAGTTTGACTAAATTATGATTTAAAATTTTTCAATTATCAATTTTACATAAATACAACTGTACGTGAATTTTCACCGTATTTTATTTATTCTTAATTTTAAGTTTTTTTTTTTTTAGTTTGCAATAGGGTATTCATCAGGTCGGAAGCTCAATGACTAATCCCTCAGGTACTGTAGAGGCACACAAAATTGGCAACCCTCCCAAGTAAGCAAACTCCATTTCCATCTTCCAATAAGTATCGAACTCGGGAGAGATAGTTAAGGGACACAGACCCTCATCCATTTGTGTCAACTTGTGTTGGTAATTTTAGGTTTTTATTTTACACAATTTCAAAAAATGTAGAGCTATTGGGCCTAGTTCACAGCTTACTATGAGAGCCAAGTTGGGCCACGCCCGTCTTGTCGAATTTGAATTTCCATGTAAAGCCCGGAAAAACGAAACAAAAAGAAACGTTGTCCCTAACACGAGCTACTAGGGCTCCATCGTTGCACGTTCTTGTTGTTCACTCTGCATCCGAAGCAAAGAGAGATTAACAATGCTATCAGGGGACATACCCCCAAACCAGACCATTTACATCAAGAACCTCAACGAGAAGATCAAGAAAGACGGTAACTTCCTCTTCTCACAACTTTTCCTTACTTGCCCCAACAAAAGTTTTATTTATTTTTAGATGATTCTGCTGCTTTGCATTATGTACTTTAGTTTCGTGTGCTTGGTTTAGGGTTCAGGTTTAGTTTGGTGTGCTTGGCTTGTAGTGAATTCTGCTTGTCGACTTTGATGTACTTCTGAAATGTAGTGAATTTAGTTTTGAGTTCGGAGGTAGCATCAAAGAGGTTTTCGTTTTAACTCTTTCATGGTTAATTAGGGTATCTCTGCGGATTTGGTTTAGAGCCATGAACATAATAGTTGTATTTCTTGTGTTTTGATTTTAATTTTTATTTTGTCTGAAAATTAAATTGGAGTTGGCATGTTTAAGGTAACCAAAGGCAAATATTTTTGGGGTTTAGGGTTTAAGGGTTCCTACTGCAGAAGCGCACTGCTCAATAAAGGAAGGCATTAAAATAAAATAAAACATTTATTATATAATTAAATAATTCATTTAAACAATAGAACATTAAAATGCTTGGTAAATCATGATTTGCAGGGTTATTAAATCATGGGATTCTGAAGTGTGAATCATACAATCCTACACAGTTCATGTGTCGCATGGTTGAAATCACCATGGTTAATCAGAACTTGCTGGAATTGTGACTGAATCATCAGAGTTTGACGACAAAAAAATAAAATTAGCCTTTGAATTGTGATTCAAGTATCATGATAGGTTGTACCGTTTTAATGACGTTAAAGGTTCCATCTATTATATAATCAAAATAGATATTTTGGGAACGTTAGAAGTGGAGTTGTGGAAAGCCATTTTCTTTTCCCTTTGTTCTCTGTTTTAATCAGTGATTGGTTGATGCTTGAACTCCATCTTTCCCTTTTGAAACATATTTTTTATTATTTAATGAGCTCACATGGCATTATTTGGTTTGTAAATGTGTGAAAGGAGCTCACTGTAGGCACTTCTGCCAAAAGAAATTATACTGAAAGGCATTAAAGGTGTCCCCCTCAGTGAATTGTCTACAGATTTAGATCTAGGTTTCTCAATGGAGTCAGTCGATCTTCCCTAACCAGTTCCACCTAGTGGGAATCCACCTAGTGGGAAAGAAAAATGCTTTATTATTGTTGTATTTTGCTGTTCCGTTAGAATATAACGTTATATTTTGCATTGGTTTCAATTTGGCAGAGTTAAAGCGATCATTATATTGCCTGTTCTCTCAATATGGGAGGATCTTGGATGTTGTTGCCTTAAAGACACCTAAGCTTCGAGGACAAGCATGGGTTTGTTTTAGCGAAGTCCCTGCTGCTAGTAATGCGGTCCGACAAATGCAAAACTTCCCATTTTATGACAAACCTATGGTAATCAAGTTATAATATTATTGGTTATTTTCTTTCTGTTATGTACACAAATTTGTTGTATCTTAATTCAAATATTTTGAAACCATTTCCTAATTGCCTCATTTAATTGACTTTTACCTTTAATCTGTTATATATTAAATCTTTTGTTCAGGCGAAATAAAATTTATTGGTCGAATTTTTTATTGAACTATGCAATTCTAAGTTTTGTTGAGCCACAGCATCATTGTCTGGTAGGCATTTTTTAAATAATCAAGATCAAGAAAGAATTTCCTGCATTTCCTAAAGTTACTTGTTATATTGGTTTGTCTATATATATATAGTATGCATATAATAGCATTTTGTGTCAATAATTATGCAGCGAATTCAATATGCAAAAACAAAGTCAGATTGTATTGCTAAAGAAGAGGGAAGTTATGTTCCAAGGGAAAAGAAAAAGAAACAAGAGGAGAAAGGTGCACTAGAGTCATTTATATATTCCTTTTTACTTAAAAACCATTCCTCTTTTTTTGAATTCGCACCTTAGAACTCTTTCATCATGAATGATTTGGTACCTGAAAACATTCATCTCGTTAAAGCATTGACGATGGCTTTAAAATGGTTGTAGCTTTACCATCATTTACAATAGGATTGTATAATTAGAATATTAGTCATTTGAAACTAGTTAAGAGTCACCCACAATAAGGTTATCGAGAGAGTCATTCATTTTACTTAATTATACCATAACATGACAGTTTTATCTTCTTGAAAGAATAAAAATAAATAAAAACGAACATAAAATAAAGTTTTAAAGGATTGAGAGTAGTCCTTGAAAGTATAAAGTAGAAAACATGCAAAAAGCCTTTTTAGGCATATCCTCACTGGTCTTGGGATTTCAGCAGTTCTATCATTCTCAAATTTTATTGACAAAGAAAAATATTATTGGAACTCTATTGTACAGTAATTGCTTACTGCAAATTTAAGGCCCTAGCAGTGGATTGTATTATGTTGTTAATGGATGATGAGCTTTCAAGTTTGAACTCGGTATTATATATGCAAAAAATGACCTAATTTACCTTACATTCCACCACCGTTCTTTGAACTTGTTGCATGCAACTCAATGTTAATTCGTCTATTGACTTGGTACTTATTTCTTATTGCTGAGTTTAGCTGATATAGTTTTGCCTGCTCAGCAGCTGAAAGAAAGCGGCGTGCTGACGAAGCACAGCAATCTGCGGTGCCTAATGGAACACATGGTGCAAGTAATGGTGGCCCGACGGTAAGTTTCTCTAGAAGTGTAATGTACGATGCCTATTTTGTCGCAAATAAAAATGCATCTTATGGGCCTACAAGTTTGGTTGTTTAACTGTCAGTTTATTAATTCAATTCAGATGAATACCTGCATCTCACTGTTTCTTGATCATGAAAGAAAAGCATCCATTTATGTTATCGGCAGTAATTTCAAACTTTCCAATTGAATACTTTCTGATATAACTTGCACTAAAACATTTTGTGTGCTATTGTTTTTCGTAGCCCCCGTTCCGTCAAGGTCCTAGCACCCAAGAAGCTGTGCCTCCTAACAATATTTTGTTCATAGAGAATTTGCCTCATGAAACTACTGGAAGGATGCTGGAGATGCTCTTCGAACAATACCCGGGTTTTAAGGAAGTGCGCTTGATTGAAGCAAAGCCAGGTATCGCATTTGTAGACTTCGAAGACGAGGTGCAATCGTCCATGGCCATGCAGGCACTTAACGGCTTCAAAATCACCCCTCAAAATCCCATGATCATAACCTTTGCCAAGAAGTAGCTGTTTTATTTTCAGCTATCAAGTTTTTCCAACTTTAGCATGTACTAGTGGAAAACGGGTACTTAAAAAGAGATTCTTTTTTATTTTTATTTTTTGGCCTTTCTATATTGTACTCATGTAGATCTTGGAGAAATCAGAGACTAATTGCAGGACTTGTAAGTTTACAGGAAGTATAAGAAACCAGCAAAACTCAATTTGAGAATTCAACCATATTTGTAAGATTAAGATTGTGCTGGTTTAATGTCTATTGATTGTTTGTGGTTTTTCGAATTCTAGTAAAACTGGTTCTTATTTAATTCTTAGTCAAGGTTCTATTTACAATTTGACATCTTGAAATGAGCTTATATTAAACTCCAATTTAAGGTTCTTGTAGGGGGCAAATCTTGTGTTAAATTTTGGGAAATGTCTTGGATGTGAATGTGGTGGTGTATGATGTATGAAGATAATTCAAAGGTATAGATGAGAGAGTGGTGTATATATATATATATATATAATCTATACTATTGGATTAGTGATCTCCTTATCAGTTTTCTTGCTCTGCTATAATTAAATTTTACAGACCTAAGTTTTATGCTTTATCCAACATTAATCAGAGATATGAAATCAGTTCTTTATTTCATTTTGGGAAATGTTTGGAAGAGAATGTAAAAGTACTGAACTCAGAATATGTTCATTGCTGCATAACTAACGAAGTAAAAAGTAAGTCACTGATTTTGACAAATGCTACAATATACAATAATAAGATCATCTAATGTGCACGTGTAATGCAAAACTTCATTGTTCCTCCACTGTCCACTATAACCTTGAAAGCTTTTCTTATTATTATTAATATTATTTAGAAATAAAAGTATAAATTCTAAACATTCTTTTTAACTAATATTCTTTCTATCTTATTGGTAATCAACTAGCTAGCCATACACTTTCTAACTAATATTCTAAACAGCATGCTTTCATAATTAAAAGTTAGGCCTCTTAGTAGTATTCAGTGACTGCTATGAACAAATTTTCATCAAATAAAAATTTAGTAAATGCAAAGGTTCAGATAGATAATTAAGTTTACATTTGACTTCAGAAAATGATATTGTATATAAATATTAAATATTTTATGGCGTTGCATGTTAGTCAGGAAGTGTAAATCTTAAGATTTTGGGCTCTCAAAAAAATGGTATCCCCCATTTTTTGGGCCCGTATGACATCAGCAACAACAAAATAAGACTAAGTCTTAGGCATGTCGCATTATTGGAGGAAGATAAGGAGAAGAAGAGGGACATAAGCTGAGTCAAAATTTTCCATGCTGCCTTTTCAAAATACATAGTAGTCAAGAAGTGAATATGAACATTATAGGCCCTCAATATCCAAATATTTTAGTATTTTGACTCATTCAATAAAACTCACTCTGCCTAAAAGTCAAAGACAAGGATCTATTGGCAATTACAATTAATTATTAGTGCGTGTAGCTTTGAAGTTAACATCGAGGCCAAGAAATTCTGAAGTGTTTATGAGCATTATGTGTAATGTGCTCATAACCAATACACGGAAGTCACTTTTAAAATTTATTTATCCTAATAAACCATAATTTAAAGGTAACTATTTTATCAGCCACTCTATCACACAAAAAATAAGTCAGTAAATCTAGGAGTGAAAGCGGATCGGAGTGGATATGGCTAAAATTTCGATCTGATTCGCACTAAAATCATCGGATTGAATCTAATATCCACGATTTTTAAATTTGGATCCGATCCGCATATTTGCGTAATGGATCTCGGATATATCCGCAATAAATATTTTAAAAAATTTATATTTATTAAAAATATTAATAAAATACTATTTTTTTACTCTTTTAAACATGTTTACTCTTAAAATATTATTAAACATATTTTTTTTAAATAATAAAAATAAAATAATACAACATCTATGATAATTATTAGTTGAAATAAAACATAAAGGGAATATTTACATATTTATTTATTTATTTTTGCGGATCCGCGAATCGAAACGATATCTACAATTTTCGGATCAGATTCAGATAAATACCGAGAATATGTAAATCGGGTCTAATGCATGAACACCCCTAATTAAATCAATTACTCGTATAGAATATATGTTCAAATACAAAATATATATTAAAATAAATTAATAAATACATATATTTATACATAGTAGCTTATTTGATAATTAATTTCTAATATACATATAGTATTTTTGTTTTATGAGTCATGAATTCTAATTATATTAAGAATATTTCAATTAAAGGTTTAACTAACTTGTATCGTAAAAACATATGTTAAAATAAATTGAAAATGTTTTTATTGAAAATATAAAAAATTTAGGATACGTTTGGTTTGTGTTTTCATTCTATTTTCATTTTCAGTATTTTTTATTTTTTAAATTTTGTGAAAGAAAAAATAAAAACAGTAAAATTCTATTTTTTGTTTTTATCACCTCTTATTTTTATTTTTTCTTTCACGAAATTTAAAAAATAAAAAATATTAAAAATAAAAATACAAACTAAATGCACTTTTAAGTTTTTAATGCATTTGTTTTATATTTATTATAAAATTTGAAACTTTTATTAATAATAATCTTATCATAAAGATAATTATACATATTAACTAAACCCTTCAATTAAAAATTGGATTATTATTTGTAACTAGTTAAAAAATTTTAAGAAAATCATCACCACAAATTAAAAATTAACTATTATAATAAGAAAATACCAAAATTTTAAAAGACTCTTTTTTAGTTATTGATCTTTGATGTAAGATTCTTATTCAGGTACTAATTTCATGTAACAGGTATTTTTTTTTTGGTTGGTCAACCCTCAAACAAATTATAAGTAGCATGAATTATAAGATGTTAAGAAAATTATCACCACACAAATTAACTATTACAATAGAAGAGTTCCAAAATCTTATAAAATTCTTTTTCAGATATTATGCTTTCAATACCGGGATTTTTTGGATATTGGCTCAGCGAATTCATCTCAGTATTACTGTTACTTTTTAAAAGTTACTAATCTTTTTTAACTTAATGCACATCTTCATTGAAATTAACAGTGTGGAAACAATTAATATAAAACAAAAATAGAGATCGAAGTTGGAAAAGCAAAGTTATTCAGAAACTGTGCAAACCCTCCAGGAGAATTATTTAGTTACCTATCAATATCCAGAAAGAAAAGCATGTATATTATGTTACTCTAAGATGAATGTTAATGTATGTTTGAGTTTAATTAATGAAATTCAGAATACTCCATAGTTTACATTACACTACTAGTGAAAATTCTTGAACTTTTCTCGTTATAATATTTGTTTTTACTATGAAATTATCTCTCCAAAAAATTTAGATAGCACACCCTTAATGCAAATAATAATAATAATAATAATAATAATAATAATAATAATAATAAAATTGAAGAGTGAATTATCTATAGATTTGTTTATTTATCTTAAAATTTTATTTTTATTTAAAATAATTGGGACAATAAGAACCAATAACTCTAAAATTTTTTGTTACTGTCTTTGATATTTTATCCTAAAATTATTTCTGTTAAGCACATAATTAATTATATATAATTGTATTAAGTATAAACTAATTAAGTGTGAATTAAATAACAAGTTAAGAATTAATCTACTGTAAATCTAAATTTTATTGGGTTAGAGTATGTACAAAGCGAAATTTAAATCTGTGATACTTATTTAAGCGAATTAGTGAGTTAACTACAACACCAATTCAAGATGATTTAAAAAAAAAATCAATTTGACTCATTCTTAGTCTTATTTTTATTAAATATATAATTTATTAGTGCATTAACAAGCATTAATTCACCTTTTTATTATTTATTAAATATATATCGAAATTAAAAAATTGTAATTGATTAAAATAATAAATAATTTCTATAATAAAAAATATTAAATTTAAATATTAAAAATTTAAAAAAGTTAATAAACATATATAACAAAAAACACATACATTTTATAAATAAAAGCTTTTACATAAAATTCTCATTCTCTCATATCCTGTTAGGTATGGCGATGAAGAGGAATAAACTGATGGCATGTCCTCACGTCCTAAATACGACAAATTTTACAAAGTACCATGAATGGTCAAATTAAAGAAAACGAATCCATCGAAGGCAATGGAAGGGACACTATCAAATCATTTCCTTTATGCTAAGCACTTAGGCATATTTCAACAAGATTAAAATACTTTCACACTTCAACCCTTTTTCCTTTAATTCCTTTCTGTTTAGTCACATTTCTATATATAATTGAGCTTCAACAGTTGCTTTCTAATTGTTTCTTTTCATAATCTCTACCTATGTGTTTGAATTAAAATTTATAAATGAGAGTTTATATAAAATTAATTTTATAAATTTAATTTTGATTAAAAGTGAATTTGTGATAATATGATTTATATTTGATAATTTTTATATTAAAATAAATTATAATAAAAATATTATTTAAATTATATTATTCAAATTATTTTTAGATAAAAAATATTAAAAAGATATAAATTTTTAAATAATTATTTTATTATTTTATCTTAGATATTTAAATAAATTCTAATACTCATTTTTTAGTATTTTTAATATTCTTTTAGTTATAATTTTTCATTATTTATTATTTTAATATTATTTTAATTTTAATTTTTTTATTTAATTTGGTCTTTCTAATGAGATTAATAGAATCACAATATAAAGTAAAAAATATTATATATAAAAAAAATAGCAAAAAATAATGAAAAGAACATATATGAACAAGAAATAATAAAAATTTCATAAAAAATAATAACATGCATAAAAGAGCATTAAAAATATTAAAAAAATAAAATTCATCATATGAACAAAAGATGCTAGATAGAAAATAAATTTTCTTATATAATTAGTGGTCCAATAAAAAAATGCAAAATCTAAAATTTGTAGCTTTAGGTGAACGTGAATTAGATTACAGAATCACGTTTATGTTTAGAAAGAGAAAAATAACCAAACAAAAAATTAAAATTTTTAACAAAACTAAATATGCTCTAAAGGCTAAACCAAACACACTCTATATCTGATAACAAGCAAGTATTTCTTTTTTTTTTTCTATTGTAAAAGTAAATTTACAATCATATTACTTATTAAAAAAACGATTATACTATGTGTATACTAAATTTAGCCATTAAAATTAACTATGCTCAATATTAAATATATATTAGAATACACATTAAAAATAAATTAAATTACACATGTATTTATATATAATACATTAGTGACTAATTTTAGTGTACGAATAATGTTTTTTGAAATCAGTTATTGTATATTAAAATATCTAGTTGTGTATTGATATTGCATAAAAAAAAGTTAATATATTAGTGTAAATAAGTTTAATTATTAGTATATTATAGATTTAATTGTTTTACTATATATGATGTATTTTATTATTCTAATAACTAATTATTTAATTAAAAATATATAAATTAATACTAATAAATATACATAAATATATCAAAATTAATTTAGTATTTATCTTTTATGTGTATATAGAAATTTTTATTGGATTTATACAATTAATAGAGAGAGAAAACAGAATTAGTTAAATTAATTAAGGTCGTACGTCATATATGTTTTTTTTTTTTTGCTAGTATATATAGTCTTAATTCTTGTTATTAAACTTCAAAAGATACTACAATTTTAGAACATGAGGTATGGAAAATATATAAAAATTGGCAAAAAAGACAAGAAAAGAAAAACCAAGTTGACAATTGACAATTAAAATACACAAAATAAAACAAATATAGTTCTCAGTTCTCACACTGTACCGCTGGATCCATCTGGATTGATAAGGTCCTAATGACGCGTTTTTTTATTTAGTAAAATGAATTTTCATATTTTTGTCTTTAATATTTTTACATATGATTTTTTATATTTTTCTTAATATTTTATTGTTTACTTTTAATTTTAATCTATAGCCTAATAACCTAGCTACGTACAAAGCTTCATTTAGATATCATAATATCTTTATTATCTCCCAACTCGCACGATTGAACTCGTTTGGTTGTGGCCGCAAAATTCCAAAACCAAAAGCAGACAACTTTTGAAAATTCAAAATCTAGTGACTTGGTTACCCTTACATATCCATTGTTTCAATCTTCTAGATCTTATAAAGTGCCAAAAATTGGCACAAATAAATCGATGACGATGATGACATGTATATACATGGGGCGTTTACTTGGGTGAAAAGACTATAATATAATATAATTAAGAAAAGCTAAATGTAAATAATTAATAAACAACCAAACATTTTTAAACTGTGATTTGTCTCTTAACATGGAACAAAAAAACAAGACAAATAACTTTTCATTGTAATGGATGCATGTTGGTCATGTTCACAATAAATTGTGAATATATGATCCACTTAATTATTATTATGTATACAATTTTCATTTATATAAGCTTGTTTGATGAATTCATTAATGAAATTGACTCCCCTTAATTAAACACTATAGTGTTTAATTTACTATTGTGGATGAGATGGATAGCACATATAAATATTATTTTATATATATTGCATAGTTTTATTGTTAAAAAAAATATATATCATTATAACAAAGTGATAAAATCTATAAATGATTACAGTTTTATCTTTGATAAAAGATTATATCTTTTGTTAGATTAAATGATATTACACTTGATATATATTTCTCTATTTAAAAAATAGATTAATTTTTGTGAGATTTAAATTATATATATTCACCCCCCTTATAAATATAAGGGTGAATTTAAATTTCAAGAAAATTCATACGATTTACCTTTTGGTTGGAAATTGTAATCCTAGGCTTAGTTTATGTGTAGTCAGGTTGTAGTTGTTTCCTTGATGTTGGTAAGCAAGATAATTTTAACTAATGTTTCTCTAATGAAACAACTATCTTCGGTGTAAACAAGGTAACCACTTTTCATCAAAAGTAGCATCGAAATGTTATTTTATAATCTTTAGAGTTGAAACTTTATATATGATACAGGAGCCCCTGTTCGCTTATTATTTTTCTTATGTTGCAGGAAGTTGTCTATCACAAAACTATGTGAGGAGAGATGTGATTTATATTGTTTTGAATGTATTTCGATTTTTTTTGTAGTGTTTAATTTTTTTTAACAAATAATTATAAATTAGACCCTTTAATTTGTGTTTTTAAAAATTTTAATATTAAAATTCGGAACATCTTATTTGTATTTTTTGAAAATAAAAAAATTATATTAAAATTAGATTCTCTAATTTTTGTTTCTAAAAATAAAAAAAATTAAAAAATACAAATTAAATTCATCGATTTATAATTTGTTTTTTTTTTTAAATAAATCGGACTATTCGATTTTGTTAATATCAATTTAAAAAAAAATAATTATATATAAAAAAATCGCAGAAGAATAGCTAGTTTAATTTTGGGAGATAAAGTTTTCAAAGGTAAAGTTTTTTTATTAAAACAATAACAATAATATCTTGATGCGCATATATATGTACAAGGTATACAACCTTTTGTCATGCAATAGCTAGCTAGTATATTATTAATGTGAATATAATTGCTTCTATATTAAGTATCATGTAAGTACGCACGTGCTGACGAAAACCAACCCTACAAAAGAAATTTACTGACGTAGAGCTTGGAAATTAACTATATAATGATTAAACCTTGTTTTTATTGTTTCACTGTCCATATATATTTACGTTCTAATCAAGAACATTTATAAACATATATGCATACACAAAAATAGTACTATTAGACTAGTCTCACAAACGTCACGTTACATTTTATCTTCTAGTAGATACATTATTTTTCCATACATATTATACATTAATTATTTAATTTGAATCAATTTAATAGCAACAAAGCCATTTCCCCCCAAATTCCGTCCTAATTTCTTCTACCCACCCACTATTCCTACGTTGAAAATGCAAATTAAATGCACGAAATACTGCCAAACTTTCTCTTAAATGCTACGATAATATTGACTTTTAAGGAAATCGAATCTTCTATAGGGGAACTCATAACAAATCATATCACAATTTCACACGTTACACAAACAACTAATATGTACAACTTGTGAAATAAATAATTAAAAAAGTATAATAAATATAAAATAAAGAAGTGTAAATAAAAAATTTTAGTAGTAATATTTATTATAATTACTATCTTAATATAATAGAGATGATTAATATATTTACTAATATTATATATTGTAGTATATAGAGAGAAATTTATTATTGCTATATACGAAAAAAAGAGTATGTTTTATTATTTTTCAACTTTCATTTAATGTGATTCTCTTGATAACATGATCATTTTATCATGGAAATTAAAGGTTGAACCGCTCATGCATATCCATATCACAATACTCTTTTTTGGATGTCTATTTAGGATTATACTTTATTAAAACCTTACTAAAAAAAATTCAATGAAAAAAAACTTTAGTGAAGAAAAAAGAGTACATAATCTTTTGTGATGGGGATTGCTTCATTAAAAACATTGTCAAAAAAATTCAACGGAAAAAAAAACCTGACCAAGAGAAAATAGTACAGTCTCCCTCTCTTGTCGACATTATTTAATATCTCGAAATCGGTGCATCCTAATCTGATGTACCAATTTTTCAAAGGAGGATTTTGGAAGTGACTTGAACGGATCTGTTGGATATCAATTGTTCCTTGATTTTGAAGATTATGAGTGAAGAAGAATTTGGGAGAAATATGCTTTGTTTGATCACCTTTGATGTATCCACCTTTAAGTTGCACAATGCATGCTGTATTTTCTTCAAACAGAACAGTTGGAGCTATTTTCTGATCAACAGTCCATATGATGACATAATATATTGGATCAGACTTTTGAGCCAAAAACATTCGCGACTTACTTCATGTATCGCTAGTATTTTAGTATGATTAGAGGATGTTACTGCAATTGTCTATTTTGTGGACCTCCATGATATAGTTGTACCACCATATGTGAACAAGTATCCTATTCGAGATCTCTCTTTATGTGGATCAGACAAGTATCCTGCATCTGTATATCCAACTAGTTGTGACTTGGATCCATAGGGATAAAACAATCCCATATCAACCGTTCTATGAAAATATCGAAAAATTTGTTTGATTCCATTCCAATGTCTTCTGGCTGGAGAAGAACTATACCTTACTAGTAAATTCACAGCAAATGATATATCGGGTCGTGTATTATTAGCAAGATACATTAGCGCTCCAATGGCACTAAGATATGGTACTTCAGGACAAAGGATATCTTCATTTTCTTCTTTAGGACGGAATTGATCATTTTCCACATCTAAAGACCTTACGATCATTGGGGTACTTAATGGATGTGACTTATCCATATAAAATCTCTTCAAAATCTTTTCTGTGTATGTTGTTTGATGAATAAAGATCCCATTTTTTGTATGCTCGATCTGCAAGGCAAAACAAAATTTAGTCTTTCCAAGATCTTTTATCTCAAACTCTTCTTTTAGAGCTTTTATAGTTGTTGGAATCTCTTCAGGAGTTCCAATGATATTTAAATCATCAACGTACACAGCAATTATAAAGAATTCAAATGCAGATTTCTTTATAAAAAAAACATGGATAGATATCATCATTCTTGAATCCATTTTTGGCCAAATACTTAGTAAGACGATTATACCACATTTGTTTAGATTGCTTTAAACCATATAAAGATCATTGCAATTTGACAGAGTATAAACTTTGTGAATATTCATTGGATGGTTTAGATATCTTTAGTCCTTCAGGGACTTTCATATAAATATCACGATCTAATGATCCGTATAAATAGGCTATTACCACATCTATTAAATGCATATGTAGTTTATGATATGCAGATAAACTGACCAAATAACGCAATGTTATTGCATCCACTACAGGGGAATATGTTTCTTCATAATCTATACCGGGCCTTTGTGAAAAATTTTGTGCCACAAGTCGAGCTTTGTAACGTACAACTTCATTTTTCTCATTTTGTTTTCTCACAAATACCTATCTGTATCCAACAGGTTTTACAGCTTTTGCTGTACGGACTACAGGTCCAAAGACTTCACATTTTACAAGTGAGTCTAACTCAACTTTCATACCTTCTTCCCATTTTGGCCAATCATTTCTTTGTCGACATTTTTTGACTGCTCTTAGTTCAAGATCCTTACTTTCATGCATGATATTTAATGCCACATTATATGCAAATATTTCATCGACAATTATCTTATTTTGGTCCCATTTCTTTCCTGTAAAGACATAATTTATCGAGATCTCATCATTTTCAGAATTTTCAAGTACCTGAACGTTTTCTGGCATTAAAACTATATCAAAATTTCGGACAACTGTAGGTGTCTTTATTATGTCTTTTTCAACAGGAATAGTATTTACTTTTTTTAAAAAGATTTTTGTCTTTAGAACCGACAGGTTTACCATGCTTCTGGCGTGAATTTGTTTCAGTGGCCACTTTTCCAACTGAGACATCTATTTGAATTGGGGGCATTTTCAGCTGGTATATAGGATTTGGTTATCCTTTTCGTATCAGAAAATGTATCAGAAAATTCATTTATTATTCTTTGCAAATGTATAATCTTTTGAACTTCTAATTCACATTACAATGATCGAGGATCTAAAAGCATCAAGGATGATGCATTCCAATTAAGTTCCTTTTCAGGAAGTTTATTCTCTCCCTCTAATATTAGAAATTTTGATTCATCAAAATGACAATCCGCAAATCGGGCTTTAAATACATATCCACTTTGTATCTCAAGATACCTCACTATAGAGGGAGAATCATATCCAACATATACCTCCAATTTTCTTTGGGGTCCCATTTTAGTGTGAGAAGGTGGTGCAATGGGAACATATATCGCACACTCGAATATTCTTAAATGGAAAATATTTGGCTGCTAGCTAAAAGCTAATTGCATAGGAGAGAGAACTAATAGTAACTTATCGGCCTCAAATGAATAAGTGCTGCGACTTGTAAAATAGCATGCCCTCAAACCGAGGTTGGGAGATTTGTTTTCATAAGTAATGGTCTACCAATTAATTGGAGGTGTTTAATAAGTGACTCTGCTATCCCATTTTGTGTGTGAACATGAACTATTGGATGTTCAACACTTATTAGCCATACGATAAGTATCAAAGGCTTGGAAAGTAAATCCACCTGCATTATCAAGACAAATTGCTTTGATTGGATTTTCTAGAAACTGTGCTTTTAATCAAATAATTTGAGCAAGTAATATCGCAAACGCCAGGTTGCGAGAAGACAATAAGCACACATGTGACCATTTTGAAAATTGGTCTATTAGGACCATAAAATATGTAAAAGACCCACATGATGGATGAATAAGACCACATATATCGCCTTGAATCCTTTCTAGGAATTCAGGGGACTCAAATTCAATCTTTACTATTGATGACCTTAAAATGAGCTTTTCTTGAGAACATGCAGCACAAAAAAATTCATTACATTTAAGAATCTTCTAGTTCTTTAGTAAATGTCCATGGGAGTTTTCAATAATTCTCCACATCATGGTTGTTTCTGGATGACCCAATCGATCATGCCAAGTTATGAATTCATTTGGGCTAGTAAACTTTTGGTTTACAATAGCATATGATTCAATTGTACTAATTTTGGTATAATATAACCTAGATGAAAGTGAGGCAACTTTTCTAAGATAACCTTTTTATTTGAATTATGAGTTGTGATACATAAGTACTTATGATTTTCCTCATTCATATTTTCAATATGATATCCATTTCGGCGAATATCTTTGAACCTCAATAAGTTCCTTAGAGACTTAGTAAACAATAATGCATTATTTATTATGAATTTTGTTCCTCCAAAAAATAAAATTATAGCTCTTCCGGAGCATTCTATCACATTGTCCGAGTCAATAATAGTATTAACATATTTTTCTTTTGACATAAGATGAGTAAAATATATATTACTTTTGAGAATAGTATGCGAACTTGTACTATCCGCAAGGCAAACATCTTCACTATATGTCCTTGTCATTTTCTTCAAAGACAAATAATAAAATGAATAGAAGTATATGCGCATAAAATTATTTTCTTGATTATTTTTTTAAGAAATATTGTATATAGTATCGTATGCTAAAAAAATTATTATTATTATTTTAAAACTTGGCACATTTAGTAATTTTGAAATTCATAAATATTTTATTAAACATTATTTATATACATCATACTTGAAATTATATACATAGAAAATAAAATTTAACACGAAGTTTCTTACATTATTTATTTACATGAATACTTAACAATCTCACATATTAAACTATTTCATCATTGTTCAAATGACTAATATTTCCTTCAAGATCCTAAAAAAAATTAAATACATCATAATGAGTGGTGGAATTTTCAGCATCATTTGAAACGAAATTCGTCTCCTTTCCTTTGTCGTCCTTTTCCAAAGATACTTGATAAAGATCGACTAGGTGCTTTGGGGTATGACAGGTATGCGACCAATGGCCCTTTCCACCACAACGAAAATATTTATCCTCTGTTGATTTATTTTGTCCAGTGTTTCTTTCTTTATCCCACTTCTAGTGAGATTCTTTCTTGTGAATATAATTCTTTTTTCTTCCATAATTTTTCTTGTTACTAAAACATTGCCATTGACCTCTTCTAGGGTAATGATTTGCTGCATTTGCTTCAGGAAATGGGGTGGCGCCAGTTGGGCGCACTTCATGATCTTTTAAAAGTAACTCATTGTTGCGTTCAGCAACAAGAAGGTAAGAAATTAATTCAGAATATTTTTTAAATTCTTTTTCTCGATACTGCTGCTGCAGGAGCACATTCGAGGCATAGAAGGTCGAGAAACTTTTCTCTAACAAGTCATTATCAGTTATCTTTTTCCCACATAACTTTATTCTTGAGGTGATTCGAAACATTGCTGAATTATATTCATTTATGGAATTAAAATCTTGTAGACGCAAGTGCGTCCATTCATATCGGGCTTAAAAAAGTATCACCGTCTTTTGATGATTATACCTTTCTTCAAGGTCTTTCCAAAGATCTACAGGATCTTTTAATGTGAGGTATCCATTTTTCAATCCTTCGTCAAGATGACGATGAAGGAAGATCATACCTTTGGCTTTATCCTTTTGAGATGCATTATTTTCAGCCTTAATGGTATCTCCAAGATCTATTGAATCAAGATGGATTTCAGCATCTAGTATCCATGATAAATAGTTGTTTCCAGATATATCAAGAGTATTAAATTCAATATGAGAGAGTTTCGACATAATGAAAATTTATTATCTGAGTCTTTCTAAAATTTAATCAGAGTCTCGTGCTGATAACGTGTTGTAAAATAAATAACTAAGGAATAAAATATAATAAATATAAAATAAAGAAGTGTAAATATAAAACTCTAGTAGTAATATTCACTATAATTACTATCTCAATACAATAGAGATGATTAATATATTTACTAATATTATATGTTGTAGTATATATAGAGAGAGAAATTTATTATTGCTATATACAAAAGAGAAGAGTATATTTTATTGCTGTGTATATGGCCTCAGATCATGCCCTATTTATACATATATAAAGTGCTTATTTTTCAACTTTTATTTAATGTGATTCTCTTGGTAACATAATTATTTTACTATAGAAAGGTTGAACCGCCCATAGACATCCATATCATAACATAACTATTAATTTATACAATTATTATAAAAGTAGAATATGTTGGAGCTTTGTATTTACTTATTTAGCGTGTTTTTAAAATTATTTTAAAATATTCATATTTGTAATAATAATTTGCAAATTTGTTTCAAATAGCATGGAGCATGAAAATGAGGTAAAGATTGCATAAGCAGAATTTTAGAATTTTCAGAAAATAAATTTTTTTAGAAAAATAAATTTTAAATTCTTTTATGATATAAACTTCTCTTATATACTATTATATACTATTTTACATTATGTGTCTTCTTCTATCAGCATTCTCCTTTAAGTTTGGCATATAGAAGTCTATCATGTCATACTTGGAATGAAACAAAGAGAAGGGTCCAAGAGCAAGTGATTTTGCATGTACTACTTAATTTTTACAGAAGTGACTAGAAAAAGCTTGAGGGCCCATTATTAAGTCTTGTCACACAATATGACTATTAATATTAAAGGTAAAACATATTTTTCTATCTTTAAAAAATACTAAAAATTTTAAAAATATCCTTAAATTTTATTTTGTTTTAATTTTATTGTAGAAGTTTTCGATTTGCAACAAAATACCCCTTACAGCTATTTTTTTAAAAACTTTAGGACCATTTCAGCAACAATTTTAGAAGAACAACCATTAATACAAGTAGACCAGAGATAGTTGTCATATATTGTTACTGAATTAGTCTTAAGTTTTTTGAAAATTTAGATGTCAGTGGTATATTTGACGCAAATCAAAAATTTTTTGGACAAAATTAAAACAAAATAGAACTTAGGAGTATTTTTGAAATTTTTTGCAAACTTTAAAAACAAAAACTATACGTTACCCTGTGAGTGTATTTGTACATTTTATTTTGATCTCTTTTTCTGCACACTTTGGATAATTCAAAGTGAGTTATAACACTCTGAATGATACTTGGTCCCTAAATTAGCTTATATTTCACTGTGTGTAAGAAGAAGAGAGGCTATAGCAAGATAAGACTAAAAGTGCTCATATGATTTCATCTTCTCAGTATAAAAAAAGCATGATACTATTGTGAATGCACCTTCCTAGCAGAAAAAGAGTAAGAAACAGGATCAAGTTTCAACCTGTTTTTTCTGTAAGAAGGTAGGGCGCATAGAGAAGAATTCTACCAAATATGTCACCTGGCATATAAAGAAGGGTATGATTCTTACTTTTGTTTGTTAAGAAACTAGTTTAAATTATGCACCTGTTGATACTTGGTGGATAGATTCTGCTGCTACTACTCATGTAAGTGTTACTACGCAGGGTTGCCTGTGGAGCCAACTGTAACACCCTACCACACAGAGCTTTACACCTAGGATGTAAAATAGAGGTAGCGAGGCGCTACGACCTCTAGAATATATATATATATATATATATATATATATATATATATATATATATATATATATATAGGATAATAATTGAAAGGATTTAATATAATAGGAGCCTTGGAGAAAAGGTAAAGCAAAAATCGCAAAATATAAAAGCGCAACGTTCAGAAAACGTCGTTACTTGCGTACAAAGAAATCAAAAGTCAATTAACATAATTATACAAAAGATAAGAGTAGAATATCAAGGGTACAAAATAAAAAGCTCCTAACTCAGCTTGTGAAGCTAAGGCTGGCCAGAGAATATTTACGTATATATATACATAACCCCAAGTCCCAAAATGCACATACATAAATCCTAGTTCTCCATAAAACCTCTAAGAGGTACATAAACAAAGCAATCTTATACAGAAGAGGAGAAACTATAAATTTATACATAATAATATCAAAATAACAAAAGGAAACCCCAAAGTAAACCACTTCGCCTCAGAAACTCCAAACGCCTACCGAGATGCCTTTTGACCTGCATATGAAAAATCATAACACAGTATGGAATAAGAATCAGAGGTTCTCAGCATGGTAAAGGTACCACACACATAAGATATAAGGTCCTGAGAATGCCAGAGGCAATCCTACAACGCTGACATTTAGATTATAAAACTTAAAAATTAAAACTGAAACCATAAATAAGGGTGGTTTTCTAAGCATTCCTAAACTTAACCAAATACTTTAACCTAACCCTCCATCACCCTCTTTCCTCTAAAACTTCCATCACCAATACAATTACACAGACAAGCAAGCAGACAATAACAAACACAATTAGGATAAAAGTAATGCAAGTAGCACGTATATGAGTAAGCATATGAAAGTTACATAGGCATTCCTAATTAGAGCATAAACAAGCAATTCAAAAAATATGGTTATGATGCATGCCTGTCCTATGGTTGTTGATATCGACTGTCGGTTACTTAGCTAGCCTGACATGTCCTGGTAGCTAACCGTGGACAGAACACCAAACACGGAGCAAGTGGGATAATGCCTCAACCCTTGCATCATACCCGGGTACCCGGAGCAAGGGACAACTTCACTCTGCCTTTTACCCAGTAGTGCAGTGTTTTACAACCCACAAACTAACCGGCAAGTACACCGGGTCGTACCAAGTAATATCTTACGTGAGTAAGGGTCGATCCCACGAGAATTGATGGATTAAGCAACAATAGTGTTTGATAGGCTTAGTTAGGCAAGCAGAAAATGATTTTGAGATGTTCAAAAGGTTTAAGTTTGAACTCAGAATATCAAAATGAGAGACAAATAAATAAGTTGGGAATAAAATATGGAGAAAACAGTTAAGGCTTCAGAGTTATCTATTTTTCCGGATTAACTTTTCTTACTAACTATTTTAAACATGTAGGATTTAATTTATGGCAACTATATGTGACTCGACCCTAATTCCTTAGACCTTTCTAGTCTCTTCTAAAATTCATTAACTGCCAATTCCTTGGTCAATTAATTCCAATTAGAAGGTGAAGTTCAAATTCCAGTTTATATACCACAAAAATTCTAATTACCCAAAAATAAGAGGATTATATGTCATATATCCTGTTAAATCCAAATAATTAAAATTTAGGAGAAATTGTTTTCAAGCTGTTGTTCAGGTAAAGAGCTTTTTCAAGTTTTACAAGAACTCAAATAGAAAAGAGGGTCAAACTTCCGTTTCACCCAAATTCATAAAATAAAGACCGAAAATAATTCTTAAATTATAAATCCATACATGAATTAAAATAGAAAAAGTAATAAAATCAATCCATACCAATAGACAAAGCTTCTAACCTTAACAATGGAGGATTAGTTGCTCATGAAATGTGGAATGTAAATTTGTATAGAATTCCCTAATGGAACCTGCCTAATAGAAGAGAAGTCTCCCATTTTTATAACTAATCCTAATTAATTTAAAATCTAATATTTAAAATTAAGATAATATCTTTTCCTATTTTAAAATCAAATTTGAATTTAAATCAAAATTAACTAACTACTCCGCGTCTTGTAACGTAGGGACCACTTGGCTTCATTGGATCCGCGCCTAACTTAGGTGCTAAAATGGGGCCCAGAAATTACCCCAAGCGTTTTCTGCATTTTCTGCACGTGGCGCATGTCACACGTACGCGTCACGCGTATGCGTTGATGGTCTTTTTCGGGAGTCACGCGGATGCGTAGGTCACGCGCACGCATCGCTGAGCAAATATTCAATTCACGCGTACGCGTCAGTCACGCACACGCGTCGCCATGGATACCTCCAAATCACACGCACGCGTCAGGCACGCATGCGCGTCGCTCTTCGCAGCCATCTCCTTTGATTCTTGTGCTGCAGAAACTCCATCAAATCCAGCCGAATGCTACCTAAAATAAATAAAATTACACAAAACTCAAAATAGCATCCATAGTGGCTAAAATATATTTAATTCTTAATTAAACTCAACAAATTAGATGCAAATTCACTAGGAAAAGATAGGAAAGATGCTCACGCATCACAACACCAAACTTAAACTGTTGCTTGTCATCAAGCAACCAAAACTAATATAAGCTTAGGATGTGAATTTGCATGAGAATGAGAGTTCGATTAAGCTCATGTCTCTTCTTATAGTGGGGTTTACAACTGCAATTCTGAATAGTTTTGGCATTCTACTTTATCCTTTGAAGTTCAGAATGATTGGAA
Source organism: Arachis hypogaea (assembly GCF_003086295.3). NCBI lineage: Eukaryota > Viridiplantae > Streptophyta > Magnoliopsida > Fabales > Fabaceae > Arachis > Arachis hypogaea. The sequence continues at coordinate 19,908,300 of NC_092042.1, forward strand.
TCCATAGGAACTCAGAATTCAGATAGTGTTATTGATTCTCCTAGTTCAGTATGTTGATTCTTGAACATAGCTACTTAATGAGTCTTGGTCGTGACCCTAAGCATTTTGTTTTCCAGTATTACCACCGGATACATAAATGTCATAGACACATAACTGGGTGAACCTTTTCAGATTGTGACTCAGCTTTGCTAGAGTCCCCAGTTAGAGGTGCCCAGAGTTCTTTAGCACACTCTTTTTACTTTGGATCACGATTTTAACCGCTCAGTCTCAAGCTTTTCACTTGACACCTTCATGCCACAAGCACATGGTTAGGGACAGCTTGATTTAGCCGCTTAGGCCAGGATTTTATTCCTTTGGGCCCTCCTATCCATTAGCGCTCAAAGCCTTGGATCCTTGTTACCCTTTGCCTTTTAGTTTAAAGGGTTATTGGCTTTTTCTGCTTGCTTTTTTTTGCAAGCTTTGTGTTTTTCACTACTTTTTCTTGCTTCAAGAATCAATTTTATGATTTTTCAGATTATCAATAACATTTCTCTTCTTTCATCATTCTTTCAAGAGCCAACAATTTTAACATTCATAAACTTCACTATAAAAAATATGCACTGTTCATGTCATGCATTCAGAATTACAGAAAATACCACCACATTTAAGTAAATAAGACTACTTTTAAAATTAACTCAATTTCTCATGCAATACATCACTTCTGTGTTTTTTATTTGAATTCAAGCTCAGTGAGTAATACATGAGACATCTTTTCAGAATTAAAGCAATTAAGGGAAAACTAAACTAGACCTAGAATTTCTCACTAATAAAGGATCATGCAACAAACAACGCAAAATAGTAGAAAACCAGAACATAACATAGAAAAAGAGGGGAGGAATAAAAAATATGAAAGGAACTCAACCACCTTAGTTATCCTAGCAGTCACTTTATTCTTCAGGTTGTGCTCCTCCGTGAAGATGATTCGCCTCCCTTTTGGTGCCATAGGAATAAACAGAAAAGCTTTAAGCGAAGCGTCAACACCAAACTTAAATGTTTGCTTGTCCTCAAGCAAAGAAAATCTGAAAAATAAAAACAAATAAGATGAAAGAAGAATAAAAGGATAAAGGAACAAGAGAGAATTAGGATGGGGAGAGAGAGAAAGAAAATTAAAACTGGGCGACGAACTAGTGTAATTGTGCGGCGCAGGCGACGCGTACGCGTACGGCACGCGTACGCGTGGGGCGCGAAATTTTCTAAAGGACGTGTAAGCGTCAGGCACGCGTACGCATGCCCTGGGTTTTGTGCAATTCGCGCGAAACCAGCCGCGCGCACGCACAACTCTCTGTTCGCATGGCTAGGGAACCAATATTGGCATACGACGCGTTCGCGTCATGCACGCGCAGTCATGGAGGGCTGTTTGGTCAAATGACGCGCACGCGTCAGGGACACGTACGCGTGGTCAATTTTGTGCGTCTAGCACACTTCTAGCCCCAAGCCAGCACAACTCTCTGTCCAACACATATTTACGTCGAAATTCAAGGTCACGCGTACGCGTCAATGACGCATACGCGTGGAGTGCCAAAATCACCAATGACGTGCACGCGTGGGGTATGTGTACGTGTGGGCATGTTTGTGCGAAAAGCCTCATTCCTGCGCCACTCCCACGCAATTCTCTGCTCATTTTTATTTTTTTCACGCACACTCATCTGACGTGTACACGTCGGGTGCTCTTCTTTTTTTTATATATCCGGTTCCTGTTCTAAAATAGCTATATGATTAGAAAATTAGTAATAACTCAATAAAAATCAAATAAGCAAGAAAATTACTACTATGAAAAATAACTAAGAATGAAAAGGAACGATCATACCACGGTGGCTTGTCTCCCACCAAGCACTTTTAGTTAAAGTCCTTAAGTTGGACATGTGGTGAGCTCCTTGTCATGGTGGCTTATGCTTGTACTGATCCAGGAATCTCCACCAATGTTTGTAATTCCAATGGCTACCAGGATCCCAAACTAGGCGCCTAACGCCTTTGAGCAAGTTGAAGTAAGTGACAAGGCCCCAAGAGTGTTGATTATGGGAATGAATTCCAGGGTCCCAAACCTTGCTTTTACGCCCGTCTTCTTGTGGATCACCATTGTTCCCACCGGGTGGCAAGCAATCTGAATTCTCACAGAGACATCCAAACAACCTTCTAAACCCATTCAAGTGAGCTCTACACCAATCCTTGCACTTCAATTTGGAGCATGCAACCATATTGAATCTTGCTTGACATCTCTTGCCAATAACCATCTTCCTCTTACTCTTAATGCCACAAAGAGCTCTAAGTTGACCATCCGTCTCTAATAGCTCATATTCAAGTGGGAAAGTAAAGGTTAAGGATAGGAATTTTACCCACTTAAATGTTGTATTGGATGGTGATGGCTTTGGAAGAGGTCTTGCAAGCTCCACTCCCTTGTGTTCTTCTTTGAATTCTTCCACCTCTTTGCAAGCTTCCTCTATTTCAACCTCTTCCTCTTGGTAGCTTTCTTTTTCAACTAACTCTTCATTGACCTTGGTCTCAAAGCCAGCTACTTTACCACTTCTCAATTGAATAACCTTACAATCTTTTTCAACTGGCTCCTCATTAACTTGTGCTTCCATACTTGCCACTTGTCCACTTATCAAGGTGATAGCCTTGCCTTCCTCTATTGGATTTGGAATTGCGTTACTAGAAAGGCTATTAGTGGTGCTCTAATCCATTTCATTAACTTTTGTGGCTAATTGACCCATCTGAATCTCCAAGTTCTTGATTGATGCTTTGGTTTCCTGTCTAAAACTTGCCAAGATTTCTTTCAAATCATTATTCTGTTGGGGCTGAGAAGTTGCTTGCTGAGATGACTGAAACTGGGGGTTGTAAAAATTGTTCTGTTGAAAGCCACCTTGAGAACTATGATTAAAATTTTGTGGCCTCTGAGGTTGTTCTCTCCACCCAAAATTTGGGTGATTTCTCCATCTCTGATTGTAGGTCTTAGAATAGGGATCATTATTGGGATTTTAGAAGCACTCCCCATGTAATTGACCTCTTGAAGAGAATTTTGGGTGTTGATACCTGAAATTTGCATGCTACCCATCTGTTGAGTAAGTACATTTAATTGCTGAGACATAAGCTTGTTCTGAGCAAGAATAGCATTAAGAGTTTCTACTTCCATAACACCCTTCTTCTGAGGAGCCTCAATATTTGATGGTGGCTCTTGATATGAATATGGAGATGGTGGCTCTAGATAGTTGGAACATGGAGCATTGAAGTTTCTTTGGTTTTGACTTTGCCAACCAAAATTTGGATAGCTCCTCCATCCACCATAATATGAATCACTACTCGGGTGTGAGTAGTAACCCATGTGATCTCTCTCCATTATTTTTCTTTAGCACAAAACACCAAAAAGGATTAAATGCACCATGTGGTAAATAGAAAAGCAAGAAAGAACAGAATTCTAAGAATTAAAATAAAACTACTAGGAAACACCAAACTTAATTTCAGAAATTAAGAAAAATATTGGTGCTATTTATTTATTTAAAACTTTTTTTTCGAAAATTATTTATTTATTTTTTATTTTTAAAAAAATAGATTTTAATAAAATTTAAAAATAAAACGCCTAATCTAAGCAATCAAACAACTAATAGTTGTTAATCACTACAATCCCCGGTAACAGCGCCAAAAACTTGGTGCGGTGTTTTACAACCCACAAACTAACCGGCAAGTGCATCGGGTCGTACCAAGTAATACCTTACGTGAGTAAGGGTCGATCCCACGAGGATTGATGGATTAAGCAATAATAGTGTTTGATAGGCTTAGTTAGGCAAGCAGAAAATGGTTTTGAAATGTTCAAAAGGTTTAAGTTCAAACTCAGAATATCAAAAGGAGAGACAAATAAATAAGTTGGGAATAAAATATGGAGAAAACAGTTAAGGCTTCAGAGTTATCTATTTTTCTAGATTAACTTTTCTTACTAACTATTTTAAACATGTAGGATTTAAATTATGGCAACCATATGTGACTAGACCCTATTTCCTTAGACCTTTCTAGTCTTTTCTAAAATTTATTAACTGCCAATTTCTTGGTCAATTAATTCCAATTAGAAGGTGAAGTTCAAATTCCATTTTATATACCACAAAAATTCTAATTACCCAAACATAAGAGGATTATATGTCACGTATTCGGTTAAATCCAAATAATTAAAATTTAGGAGAAATCTATGAAGCACGGACACTTTGTTTAATTGCCATGTCGGTGTGTCGGACACATTTCAGACACAACGCACGGAGACACTCGTCCGACACGCGTGTCTCCCGTGTCCAAACGTGTCCTGTCCAAAAAAACAAAAAAATTTGCCAGATACGGCCCGACACGGCCCAATGACATTTTGGAAAGCTCTCCTCATCAGTTTCACTTTCACCCTTATCTTAACAAACGTTAAAAACCTAACCTTTCACCTTCACCCCCAAACCCGTCTCTGGCTCCGTGGCTACACCCACTCACCCTCTCCTCACCGCCAGTCTACCGCTACCTCCAGCCATCGCTGCCACCTCCGGTCGTCACCGCCGTGGATGTTCATCATCTCTCTCCACACCCACTCACTCTTAATCTCAGCATCTCCTCTTCGCTGCCACCACTTCTTATGCATTGCTTGTCATCACTGTTCGTTGCCGGTCACTGCTTCTCCAGCCACCACTTGTTGTCATCATTGTTCCAGTTCTCGCTGCCGTGTTCGCCATCTCCCCGGTTGCCACTTCTACTATGACCGTTGCCCTGCTCTCGTGCTCTTCCGCCGTGCTCTTCTGCATCCTCCATTTCAAGTAAGGGAGAATATTTATTTTTTCATTAATCAATTTTCTGGTTCTATATTTCTATTTTTCTCTGGCCTCTGTGCTTCTCTTTGGTTCTGAGTTGTTTTGTCAATTTTGTGCTTCTATTTGATTTTGGATTTCTATTTTGTTCTATGTATCTTCTTGGTTTGGTTTTGTTTTATTTTGTTTTATGCTTCTGGAATTAGGTATTGTTAGATACTTCTTTCATAATTTTTTACTGCTGTTATGAGAAGATTAGAAACTAGAAAGTAATAGAAATACACAGAACTGATAGAAGAAAGACAAGAGGAAAAAAACTGGATGGATGGTAAGGTTACTCTTGAGTCTTGATGGTTTAGAAGTGGAGCTAATCTCACTTCCTGATGGGTTAGGAGTTAGGACCTGAAGATGATAGAAGTGACATGGCTGGTTTAATTGCTTCAATAGTGAGAAGTGGAGCAAGAGTTGCGGTGGTGGTGGCTCTAGCTCAGAGGCTAAGGGACCGATGGGGCCAGTATTCAGCACTTATGTATATGAAGAGGAATATGGCAGTGTCTTGTAAGATTCCTAGAAATCAATTTATTTTTATTTTTGAGTTTTAGTGTAAATGTCTAGACTCTAGATAGCAATTTGTCTATAATTTGTTCTATATGCATTTATGTATATGCCATTATTATATATATCATGGTTCTAATGATAATCCTGATTCATAGCTTTAGGTTATCTTTCTCTTCTTAGTTCTTAGTAATCATGTTCATATTGAAGGATTACTTGTTAAGGTTTTATTGTGGTCCTTAACAATTCGCACCTCTTATAATATGTTTTTATCTGTTTCTTTTTTAGTAAATATTGAACAATAATAGTTGGGAATGAACTCAGCTTACTTACACAAATGTTTAGTATTATATAATAATTTTCTTTGGTTTTGTTTTTTCTTTATGCTTTTTTTGGTTCTGTTTTGCTAAAGAAATTGAATTGTAAAAAAATAATTTTGGTTCTTAAATTATTGTAGGATTGTGAGAGATGAGTTCATAGAGTGTTCAAAACAATTTTGAAGAAAGTATTAATAAGCCTTTATGGAAATTTGTAACAAAGAAAGATAAAATTGAAGGGGGCGGAAATCTTGAATTTCAATGTAAATTTTGCAAGGTTTTATTCAATGGTTCTTATACTAGAGTAAGAGCACATTTATTGAAGATTTCAGGAAAAGGAATTAGATTTTGTGTAAAAGTTACACTAACAAAGCTTGAAGAACTTAAGAAACTTGATAGTGAAAGTACATTGTTGCATGAAAGTAAAAAGGCTAAGTCAATTCCTCTTCCACCCTTATCTAATGTAAGTGAACTTGATTTAAGAAAAAGAAGAGCTACTAGACCTTTAGAGAAAGCTTTTAATGTGAATGCAAGGGAGACTCTAGATTTACATTTTGCTAGAATGTTTTTTTCATCTAGCGAAAAATCCGTATTTTGTAAAAGCTTTTTCTTATGCTGCCAATAATTATATTGATGGTTATATTCCTCTTGGATATAATAAATTGAGGACAACTTTGCTTGAGAAAGAGAAGCAACATGTGGAGAGAATGTTAGAACCTACTAAGAATTCATGGAGTGGAAAGGGAGTGAGCATTGTAAGTGATGGATGGAGTGATCCCTAAAGGAGGCCTCTTCTTAATTTTATGGCTGTAACTGAAAGTGAACCTATGTTTTTGAAAGCTGTAGATTGTTCAGATGAGATCAAAGACAAGGATTATGTTGCAAAGCAAATAAGAGATGTGATAAGAGAAGTCGGTCTCTCAAATGTAGTGCAGATTGTGACTGATAATGCACCGGTTTGTAAAGCGACTGGTTTATTGATTGAAGCTGAATTGCTATCTGTTTTTTTGGACTCCTTGTGTTGTTCATACTCTCAACCTTACTTTAAAGGACATTTGTGCAACTAAGAATACAGAGAAGAATAATTTTGTCTATCAAGAATGCTCATGGATTACTCAAATTGCTGAAGATGCTTTTTTTATAAAAAATTTTATTGTTAATCATCATATGAGGTTATCTATTTTCAATGAATTTAATACATTGAAGTTGCTTAATGTTGCTCCTACTCGATTTGCTTCTACTATTGTGATGCTCAAAAGATTTAGGTTGTTAAAGCAAGGACACAAAGAGATGGTTATAAGTGAGAAGTGGTCTTCATACAAGGAAGATAATATTGGCAAAGCTGAGTTTGTTACAGAAAAGATTTTGAGTGAAAATTGGTGGCAAAAAATTGATTATATTCTTGCTTTCACAAATCCTATTTATGATGTTTTAAGAAGTACAGACACAGATGCACCTACTCTTCATTTGGTCCATGAGATGTGGGATTCAATGATCAAGAAAGTAAAAAGTGCTATATATCTCTATGAAAGAAAAGATGAACAAGTGTTATCGTCCTTCTACAATGTTGTGCACTCAATATTAGTTCAAAGATGGACAAAAAGTAGCACACCTCTTCATTGTTTAGCACATTCATTGAATCCAAGGTAACTTTTTACATTTATTGTTTATAACTTTTATTTATAAGTGAAGATAATTGAATCATTATTAATTTATGCTTAAACACTAATTATATAGGTATTATAGCCACCAATGGTTGAGAGTAGATCCTACACGAGTTTCTCCTCATCAAGATATTAAGATCACTAATGAGAGAGTTAAATGCTTGAAGAGGTATTTTCGTAATGAAGAAGAGAGGAGAAAGGTAAACATTGAATTTGCAAGCTTTTCTGATGGTAGAGGTGTCTTTGATGATCATGACTCTTTAAATGATATAGATGAAGTTGATGCAAAGTCTTGGTGGCTAATTCATGGTGGTAAAGCAAAATTTCTTCAACCAATTACTCTTAGGCTACTAGGGCAACCATCTTCATCTTCTTGTTGTGAAAGGAATTGGAGCACATATTCTTTTATCCATTCCCTAAAAAGAAACAAGTTGAAGCCTAAATGTGCAGAAAATTTAGTATTCGTCCACACTAATCTTCGTCTTCTTTCAAGAAAAACTCCACAATACAATAAAGGAGAAACTATGATGTGGGATATTGCTGGAGATGCTTTTTCACCAATTGATGAAGAAAATGATGTTCTTGAAGTTGTTCACCTTTCTCTTGATGAACCGGAGTTGGAAAGAGTGACTTTTTCTAATGATGAAGATATCAACCATATATGATGGAGAAATAATGACTTTAGATAACTTTTTTTGTGTACATGTGATGTACAGAATTCTTACTATCTCTATTAAGACACAAGAGTTTAGAATTTTATCTTTTGAATACCTATATATTTTAGGAAAAAAATGCATATCATATGGTTGTTTTTGAAAATATCTCTATTAAGACATATCTCTATTTAAATATATTATATTATTAATATATATGTGTCCCCGTGTCTGACAACTTTTTAGAATTCACGTGTCGCCGTGTCCTGTGTCGTGTCGTGTTCCTTGTCCGTGTCCGTGTCTGTGCTTCATAGGGAGAAATTGTTTTCAAACTGTTGTTCAAGTAAAGAGCTTTTCCAAGTTTTACAAGAACTCAAATAGAAAAGATGGTCATACTTCCGTTCCACCCAAATTCATAAAATAAAGAGCGAAAATAATTCTTAAATTATAAATCCATACATGAATTAAAATAGAAAAAGCAATAAAATCAATCCATACAAATAGACAGAGCTCCTAACCTAAACAATGGAGGATTAGTTGCTCATGAAATGTGAAATGTAAATTTGTATATAATTCCCTAATGGAATCCCCCTAATGGAACCTGCCTAATAGAAGAGAAGTCTCCCCTTTTTATAACTAATCCTAATTAATTTAAAATATAATATTTAAAATTAAGATAATATCTTTCCTATTTTAAAATCAAATTTGAATTTAAATCAGAATTAACTAACTACTCCGCGTCTTGTAACGTGGGGACCACTTGGCTTCACTGGATCCGCGCCTAACTTGGGTGCTAAAATGGGGCCCAGAAATCACCCCCAAGCGTTTTCTGCGTTTTTTGCACATGGCGCATGTCACGCGTACGCATTGATGGTCTTTTTCACGAGTCACGCGGATGCGTCAGTCACGCGCACGCGTCGCTGAGCAAATCTTCAATTCACGCATACGCGTCAGTCAGGGGCACGCGTCGCCATGGATACCTCTAAATCACGCGCACGCGTGCGCGTCGCTCTTCGCAGCCATCTCCTTTGATTCTTGTGCTGCAGAAACTCCATCAAATCCAGCCGAATGCTACCTAAAATAAATAAAATTGTACAAAACTCAAAATAGCATCCATAGTGGCTAAAATATATTTAATTCTTAATTAAAATCAACAAATTAGATGCAAATTTACTAGGAAAAGATAGGAAAGATGCTCACGCATCACCCAGGCAGTGTTATGTTCTCGGTCCGAAGTTAGAGGCAACAGAACACAGTCCTTGCGTCTTACCCGAAGCCTTGAATTTTCCTGCAACAAGTGGATGACAACATTGCATCTTACCCGGCTTATTGATTCTTACCCGGAGCAGGTGGATAACACCACTACATCTTACCCAGAGTCACATACAGAAATACACTTTCATTATCATTACCATTCATTCATTCTCAATTCATACCCAAAGCAAGTGGATAATACCACTGCATCTAACACGACAATCTCGCCTCTTACCCGGAGCAAGTGGTTAACACCACTGCATCTTACCCAGAGGCACATCACAATCAATTTCAATTTCATCATCATTATAATTCATTCATGATCATCCTTTACAACCATGGCATCACATATACTTCATTTCTCTGCATTTTTCATACATAATTCATCATTTTTCAACCTTGCTTCATCCGCAAGTTACCACTCTTTCCTAGTTTCATCTCATCACTAGCCTTACTAACAAAATCTAGGATTAAAGGAATGAAAATAGAGGTTTAAAATTAGGTTTAAAATTTAAAAACCATATTTGCTAAAACAGGGGCCACGCATACGCGTGAATCCTAATCCGAAAGGGTTGGTCGCGTCGCGAGCGGGTGGTCGCGTACGCAAATCCCATGTCACGCATACGCGTGGAAGTACGTTTTTCCAAAAGTTTTGCTGAATCAAATTCTGCAGAATTTCAATTTTAAAACCCCAAACTTCTAACGCGCATAACTTTTTCGTTTTAAATAATTTTTCTTCCTTCGAACGGTGTCAAATTCACAAACCCAATTTTTATATATAACAGGTTTGGAACAATTTGGGATTCCAGAAGCCGAGTTATAACATGCCGAAGTTCGGTCAAAGACCAAAGTTACACAAAATCTCCAAATCTCATTCTCTTTAAAACTCAATTCCAAAATCAACATACCATACCCACAACCTTCATTTCCTACCATTTATCAAATCAACAGTATCATGCACCAACCCCTTAAATACATCAACAAAATACTTATTTTACCTGTCCAACATATATACATATATTATCATAAGTCACCATTTGACTCCATTCAACAAACACACTTCATAGCAATCCCATACAACCCTACTAGCCACTCATCATATTACAAACCATCATGCTTTAGTTTTTACCCCATTCACACCCTAAATCACTTGCTCTCATCAACAAAACCATCTTCATTCTATAATGCATACTTATACAATCAAATCATCAAGCTTGCTAACAATATCCAAACACCCAAGGAGCATTTATTTCCACTATAACCATGATCACCAATACATACTTACTTATATCATCAACAATATTATTAATGCTAAAATCCAACATACATAATCATTCCAACCTATCCTATGATTCTCTAGCCTAAGTTTTCACATGAGATTATATATTAAATATGCGAAACCTAAACCATACCTTGACCGATTTTCACGTATTACCTGAGACAACCCACACAAAAGCAAGCTCACGAGTTCCACTTCCAAAAATCCAGCCACTAAAGTTGTTCTAAAAGCTCCAATTCACCAATTCAAACTTCAATCTAACATAATTTCAATCTAATTTACACAATTCACTAAATTAGCACTAGGTATACAAAATTGGATAACCCACAAGGGTTTATAGTTTTATTACCTTACCCATTGATGATTGGAGTATAATTCAATAATTATCCAATGTTAGATTGCACTTAAACCACCAAAATCATCAAAATCACTGTATATACACACAAAAACGCAAAACAGAAAGGGAAAAGGAAACTGGGCGCAAATCACAAATATTCTTACCACTTTGTTTGGATATAAATAAAGAGGACTCCAAAATAAACGCGTGGCCACAAACGGCTCATCAATCGGAGCTCCGGATCGAAAGATATAAGCAATTGAAGGTGGAGGTGATTAGGTTTCCTTCTCCTCTTCTCATCACCCTAACCCTTTCCCCCTTTTCTTGCCAATTGCAGCATGTTTCCCTTGAGAGAAGGGACACGAGCTGAAGTTCCTTTTCATTTAGTGGATTTGGGTTAGGCCTTGGGCCCAATATGGACTTGGTCTAATCGGTTCGGTCCGTTCGATTCAATCTTGGGCCAAATTCTTTAAAATTAGTGTAAAATTTTCGTTTTAATTAGCTCTATCTTATTTTAGGATAAAACTTACATTTCTAATCTTCTTTATTAAAATTAATTTATTGGTTAATTATTTGCTAATTTTACAAAATTTACACCGACCGCTAAGTGATGCTGAAAGATACATTTATGTGGTAGACAGCAATATAGTTGCAGTCGAAGTTATAGGAACCTTTAGATGATGTTCCATGAGTAGATTTTACTTGGATTTATTTGATATATTTTATGTACCGTCGTTTAGGCGAAATTTAGTTTATGTTTCTTGTTTGGACAATTGGGTTATTTTTGTTCGTTCGAAAATAATAAAGTTAGTTTTTTTTATAATTCGAATAATATTTTCTTTGGTCGTTTGATGCATAATCTATATAGGCTTAATTTAATTTCCTATAATAATGAAATACTGCAAACTAGTACAAAACAAAAAACTAAATGAGAATTCGGCATCATTATATTACAAACGCCTAGGTCATATCTCTAAACAGAAAATTTATAGGCTGGTATTGGATGAGATTCTTGGACCTCTAAATTTGGCAGATTTTGAAGTCTGCATTGAGTGCATAAAGGAAAAAAGTACAAATGAAAAGAAATTAGGTGTCGAGAGAGCTAAAGATGTCTTAGAACTGATGATACATAACCATATATGTGGCACATTTCCTACTGTCTCTTGAAATAGACAACGGTATTTTATTACGTTCATAGATGATTACTCTCGTTATGAATATCTATATTTAATTCATGAGAAGTCCCAAACCTTGGATGTTTTCAAACCTTTCAAAGCTAAAGTTGAACTTCAACTTGGGAAGAAAATTAAAGCTGTCAAATCTGATCGTGGTGGTGAATACTACGGAAGATATGACGGTTTAGGTGAGCAACGTCTCAGGCCATTTGCGCTTTTCCTAGAGGAGTGCGATATTGTTTTGCAATACACCATCCTTGAAAAACCTATTATGAATGGTGTTGTAGAGCGGAGAAACCGAACTCTTAAGGACATGGTGAGAAGTATGATTAATCACTCTTCTTTGCCTGAATCACTCTGGAAGAAGTCTTAAAGATCGTAGTGTATATCCTTAATAGAGGGTGCCAAGAAAAGTAATTAAAAAATTCCTTATGAAACATGGATTGGAAAAAGGCCCAGTATAAAGCATTTATACATTTAGTGATGTCCAGCTGAGGCATGGCCTTATAGGCCTCACGAAAAAAAAATTGGACTTAAGAACAATCAGTTGCTACTTTGTTGGTTATACTGAGCATTCACGAGGGTACAAATTTAACAATTCTGCATCAAGGTCTATTTTTGAAACGAAAAATATGAGATTTCTTGAGGATGTTGAGTTTGAGGGAAGAAAATATTAGGAATGTTGCTTGCTTTTGATGAGGATTCTATAACTGACAATAATTTTTTATACCTATTATTGTTCAAGATGCAGTTACAGTACAAGAGTACAATGAGAATCTTACTATAGATACTGCTACAGTACATGAGAATAATGAGAATCCTCCTCAACCCCAACCATACAAGAAACTCAACAATATCAAGAAGTGCCGTTAAAGAGATCCAACAAAAAAAGAAGAAGCACAATTTTGGATGAATATGTAGTCTTTCTCTAAGAACATGAGGACGATATTAGTTTGATAGAAAATAACCTAATCAATTTTCTTCAAGCCATGCAAAGTTCTAACTTTGAAAAGTGGATCAGTGCCATGAAAAAAGAGATAAAATTTATGAAAAACAATGACGTTTGGGATCTCGTAGAATTACCTGAAAGTGTGAAACCAATTGGTTGTAAATGGATATTTAACATTAAAAGGAATTTTAAGGGTAATGTCGAGAGATATAAAGCTCGTTTAATCACTAAAGGCTTTACTCAAAAGGAAGGCATAGACTATAAAGAGACTTTCTCTGGTATCATCGAAATATCCTTTTAGAACTATAATGGCACTAGTAGCTCATTTTGACTTGGAGCTACATCAAATGGATGTAAAGACAGTGTTTCTTAATGTGATATTGATAAAATGATGCATATGATACAACCAGAAAATTTTGTATCAGGCGATTCAAAATATATGATTTGTAAGTTAAAAAAATCTATATATGGTCTCCAACAAGCTTTCCGTCAATGGCATCACAAGTTTCATCAAGTCATTATCTCATATGGTTTTGAGGTAAATACTATAGATGAATGTATATACCTCAAGTTCAGTGGGAGTAAATACATATTTTTTGTCTTATATGTTGCTGGCATTCTACTTGTCAGTAATGATATAGAATTTTTGCATGAAACTCAGAAATTTCTATCGAACAAATTCAAAATGAAAGATCTTGATGATGCCTCTTTTGTATTTAGAATCGAAATACTAAGAAATCGCTTTTAAGGTATTCTTGAATTATTACACAAGAACTATATCAAAAAAAATTTAACTAGATATAGTAAGAAAAGTTATAGACCAGGACATACCCGTAGCTAAAGGAGATTAGTACAGTCTCAAGCAATGCCTCAAAAATGATCTTGAGTGTACAAAAATGCATGATAAACCTTATGCATTAGCACTAGGGAGTTTAATGCATGCTCAAGTCTGCACACGTCCCGATATATCATTCATAGTGGGAGTGTTGGGTATATACTTGAGCAATCCTAGCATGAATCATTAGATAAATGTTAAACGCGTAATGCGTTATCTGAAGAGAACGAAGGATTACATACTTACTTATCGGAGATTAGAACATTCGAAGATCATTAGATACTCTGATTCTGATTTTGCGAGATGCCAAGATAGTAGACGCTCTACTTTAGGCTGTCTTCAAGTTGACTAGAGGAGCTATTGCATGAAAGTCTAACAAACAAAATCTTGTAGTTTTTTCAACAATGGAGGCAAAGTACGCTGCTTGTTTTGAGGCATCCAAACATGACATATGGTTGCGAAACTTTGTCATTGAGCTTCGTATAGTAGATGATCTTGGAAGACCATTGAAGATATTTTGTGACAATAAGTCAGCAATATTATACTCCAACAACAATAAGAGCTCGACAAAATCGAAGCATATAGACATCAAGTTCTTAGTTGTCAAGGAGAAGTTCAAGAAAAACAAATTTTCATAGAACATATAGGAATAGATTATCTGCTAGCAGATCCATTAATCAAGGGATTGGTCCCTAAAGTCTTTCATGAGCACACTGCTCGGATGTCAATATATGCGATGCCTTGGTTTAGTGGGAGTTTATTTTATACTATATATCCTATAACAAATATTAAATTATCTTTCTGCAAAATTAAGTTGATGGTTTATTTCATGTCATGTGCAACGTTTATTTTGTGTTTGATTCAATAAAGTTTTAAAGTTGGACTAGTCGAAAGTAAACATGCACGAGATCACTTGACATGTAATTTTCATATTACTCATTCTAATTTGATCTATGTCGTTAAATATATTAATATGGTGATTATTGTGATTCAGTCATGACAATAATGTTATAAAAACTGTGGTAATTTCATAACTAATATATGCGATGGATCCGATTGCTAAAGTAATAAGAGAAATAGCATTTAGGAGGGAATATATGTATAGCCCAAGTAGAAGATTGTTGAAAAATTATTTAATTTTCTATTTTGTTTGTGGACAATACATATATTAATTATAATTACAAATTATGCTATTTCAAATTAAATGACTTATATAACGATGATCTCATTTATTGTTATACATTCTAAATTGAATAAATCATAACTATTTTTAATTTGAAATTAAATGAGAATAAAATCAGATACTATTTTTATTCGAACTTTAAATACTATTTTTATTTGAGCTTTAGGATTTAATGGATATTATGCTCAAATATAAATAGTGACTTCAGAGTTTCGATTCCCAAATATACCAAAGTCACCTCCGTCGCTTCTTTCCCCATCAGAGGAATTACAATTCAGCCCTATCAGGAATACAGAAAGTTTTGGTTGAGGAAGAGTAAAACAACTCTTCAATCACTTTTATGCATACAAGTACGCTTCCGCACTATGACATATTTTTGGTAATTTAATATGAATAATCTGAATTATAAAATTATTTATTCTAACAAACTTATGATATTTGTTTTCTTTTAATAATCTCTAACAACTCCAAGTCCACTAGTATATTAAACAAAACTATCACACTAAAAAATTGGTTTGAAATCCTAATATTCTTCTCAACCTTTTTTGCTTTGTAAAATAAGACATAATTAATAACATACCTTTTTGTTTTATTGAGAACATGTCTTTTTACAACGTAACAATTCTGAATATATTTTTCACATAAAATCTTTGCTTCATTTTGTTCAAAAAATCACACGTATTATCACATTAAAGTACACTTTAAAAAAATTTCTTGCGAATATACAACCAACAAAACACAAATATATTGCATTTATTCCAAGCATCAAATGTATTGTCGTTGTCATCTGGCTTTGGCAAGGAGTCGTCGATAAACTTAAATTTTTTCTTTGATTTATTGGAGAACCATAAAGATTTTTTTCAAGAGTGATAAATCAAAGATAGAGTTAATTTAAGTTTTCACTAAGATGCAGAAAATATGGGCATGACAGATCTTGATTTAGGTTCATGCTTGCTTTTGGAATTTGAATTTAGAATAATGAGATTTGAACCATCATCTTTGCAAATTTTTGACATTATGCCATGTTTTGGTTTCTGAATTTGACTAATTTGTCATTTTTTCTTTGTGTGTTTGCTACAATTAGACTTGGACCACAAAATCAAAGCTTACTAAACTCAATCTAAACCTTGTAACATGAAGTACTCACAAATCTATGCAATTTTCATGTTTACGGTATCATATCAAAAATATATCTCAAATAGCAGAGAGCTTATGAGGGTGAGGTGAAGATTACATGAGCAGAGTTTTGGAGTTTCAAAAAATGAACTCTAATTTTAGAACGATGAATCTTAAATTTTTTGTGAAGTCTCACATAGATTGGGGAGGATAATATAACATGCCTTATAAAGGTAGGAGACCTCTCCCTTATAGGATGCATTTTGATAGAATGAGTAGTTTTCATTCTCCTCTCTAAGAACAAACGAGTAAATTGAACTGTTACACATGGTTTTAGAAAAAAGAACAAAACATGTCTTATCACATAACTTTTAATATTTAAAATGACCATAATAAACAGAAATAGAAAAATAATTTTTTTATCGTAAATAAAATTTGACATCAAATTATCAATAATTTAAATAAAAAAATCTAAATATTTATTAATATATAAAATTCGTTAGATAATACTTAGGTATCTTCTTTTAACATAATATATAACTCATAAATGTTATTGGTTAATTTTCTCATTTTTTTATATTCTATTTTTTTATTAAATATCATATCATTAAAAATTTAAATGTTTTATATTTTTAATAAAAAAAATTTAATTTATAAACTTAACATGTCTCTTTAAAATATAAGATAAATAAATCTATATATATTATTGAATATTATATTATTAAAAATTTAAATTTATTATATTTTTAATAAAAAAAATTTTAATTTGTAAACTTAACATATATATATATATATATATATATATATATATATATAACGTTTAAAGTTCAACTCCGCACATTTACTATATATGTAGACATGTAGTACTATATATATATATATATATTTGGTTAGACACTTAAAATGTCCAAACTATAGTTTAATTCCTAGAAAATCTAAATCCAATGAACACTTTTTAAGCTAAGGTGGGGAGGATATCCCTCTTTAAGAGCTGAACACTTTTGTTTTTAAGGAACATGCCTTTTTAAATTATGTTTTCGGCATTGGCTTTTTAGTTATAAAGAAATAATAAACTTATAAACTACCAATTAAAGTTATTATATTAGATACAGACAGGTCCAAAGTTAGACAACTATTCATAACGAAAGGGTATTTGAGTGTTCACGCCACCAATCAAGTTAACGTTGATTGTTCCAGCTATAATTTCTCTTATAGCTAGTCTGAAAATGTAAGCAGACACTCGTGTTAATTTAAAATCAATTAGCAAACATGTCTTCAATAAAAAAAAAATTAAATAACTAATTGATAAACAAAAAGTAATAATAAAAAGAAACAAAGGGTGGATATCTAAATGAGTAAACCCTAATAACAAATTTGAAGCAAGGTTAACTAACAAATTATATTAGCATCCTTTGTAGAGTTAGATGTAATAATTAGACTCCTAAAATTTTAGTCTATTTGGATCGATTCCGTGCAAAATTATCAATTTAGTGATAAAAATAATTTATTAATTAGTAGAGAATCACTTAGATAAAGATGTTAAAAATATTTTTTTAAATTAAAATTTAATACATATAATCAATTAAACTGTGTTATTTTTATTAAAATTAGACCGAACAAATTAGTTTAGCAAAAAATTAATAAATTAAATTTTAAACCGGTCTAAATTAATATTTTTTATAAAAAATAACTACAATTTTCATATTATAAAAAATAACTAATATATATAAATTTTAAAAATTCTAAATCCTAACCCTATGATTATAGAGAAAAAAAAGAGATAGAATTTAAGATTCTCAAAATTAATATATATAATATGAGTATTTTAGTCATTTTCTATAATAAGAGTATTGTAGTAATTTTTTATAAAAAACAATATTAATTTAGACCGATTCAAAATTTGATTCACTATTTTTCGATTAAATTAATTTATTTGACCTAATTTTGACAAAAAAAACATGATTTAATCGATAATATGTATTAAATTTTAATTATTAAAAAATATTTAAAAAAAAAAGAAGTTTTAAACGTCTTTATCGGAGTGACTTTCTAACTAATATTGTGAAATAAAACAAATATAGAAAAACACTTTTATATACCATAATAATATACGTGTTGCTTTTTTTTTTTTTAATTTTAACTGAATTTTCTATATCCACATCATTCTTGATCGAAATAAATGAATATATGCCACTCCAAACTAATCACCTTCTAATGATGTAGATTATTTTCAAGTTGAATGAATTATTTTGGTAATAGTATACAATGTGTCAATTTTATAAAATTACTTTAATTTCATAGAACATATAAGTACGATTATGACTACATTTATATTAGGTTTATAGAACATATAAGAACAATTGATGCCCAAAATTATTAACAAAACAAGTCTCTAATATTCGAAATAAAAATATTTTGATATAAAAATATCAAATGAAAAACTTAATTAAAATGTACTTTTAGATTGTTTTATATATATATATATATATATATATATATATATAAATGATCAGGCAAGTGTCTGTAATAATCTGCTAGTTTTAGGTCCTTTTTCTGCGGTTTGCTGATTTATTTTCGGTAACCAACTAACCATGTTCCCACCTCCCATGTTTCGGGGTTTTGTAATAATGATCTATATTTGAATTATTAAAAAAAAAATCTAATAGCTAGTTTTTCTATCATAAATAAATCTTACAATTAAACATGTCTGAAAGTGACTTGAGCTGATCGAAATCAGTCTAAACTCAAATTCGATCCGTAAAATTAAGCTCAACTTATTAATAATAGTCAAGCTTATTTACGAAGTTCAAATAATATAAATATAATCTAAAATTTTACATAAATAAATTATAATTTATATATAAAATTTTATTATTATATATATTATCTATCTATTAATTACAGTTTACATCTTAGCAAAATTATAAGATGAGTAGATGACTATAAAATTTTAATTAAAATATTAATATATATTTATAGTATTTTTTTATTATAAATAATTTAATTAGATTTATTGTCTTTTAATTTATTATCTATTTCATCTTTAATAAAATAAAAAAGTTGAATCTTTTTAGAAATTAAATATTTTTAAAATTGAAATTGACCTCTCCAATTTTACTTTTTAAAAAATATAAAAAGTTAAAATATTAAAATTGGAATTTTTTATTTTTGTTTTTAAAAAATAAAAAAATTAAATTAAATTCTCCAATTTTTTTTTCTAAAAAATAAAAAAATAAATCAGGTCCTCAAATTTTATATTTTTTTTTGCTCTTTCACAAATTGGATGGTTCAATTTGTATGATAACAATTTTTTTAGAAAAATTAATCCCGTATTAAAGAGAAACACTAACTCTTTCAATAATAATACATATTACACCATTTTTATCCATATAAAAAAATAAGCTTAAAATTCATGTATTTAGTAATTAATTATTTTAGTAAAAGAATGTATAAATGGTATATTTTTATTATTCATAAAGCATTTTTAGTATTAATTAATCATGGACAAAATAGTTTTATTTGTTGGAAATGTATACTATTTTATATTTCATCCATGAAAAAACATTGGCTAAAAAATGTTATACTATCTGAACAATTTTATTAAATAGTCTCTAAAAATATTTTAAAAAAAGTAAATGAAAAAATTTTAATATTTCTAATACACTAAATTCATAGAAAACACTTATACATTAACCTTTAACTTGTATTTTCTATAAACATTTTCTCTTAGTATTCTGTACCAAAAACCTTAAAATACTCGTAAACAAAATCCTTATTTTATATTTATTTTCATTGTCTATCTAAATCTAAATACCTCTTCCCCTAAATATAACCAAAAAAAAAAAATCTAAATACCTCTATTTTTCCTCATTTCCTGCCATAATAAATCTCCCCTATATCTCAGTGTCGTCAGCCGCCAACCAGTCAAACCCACGAGGTTTGACCATACCACCATATAAAAAAAAAAAGAAAAATTAAACATTCAGAAAAAAAAATGTACACGTTGGCAAAAAAAGAAAAAAAATAAAGCGGATTTTCCACGGTCAAAGCAATGCCAATCCCCTCTCATATTTTCACTAGGTTCTGAGAACCATCCTTCATCCAATAGCACGCAAAGCCTTGTGCTATACGTGACCCCTTCTTTCATCTTCCTCTCTCTTCTTCATCTTCCCTCTCTTCTCTCTTTCTTATTAAATCCTTCACACCCTCTCTCTTTCAAAGATTTTCCTCTCTAAACACCGTTCACAACCATTTCTCTTATGGCATCTTCTTCTGGTACCTTAGACACTACTTCTGCTTCCAATTCTTATACCAATAACTTCACTTTCTCGACACACCCATTCATGACCACTTCTTTCTCTGAACTCTTAGCTTCTTCCGCTGAAGACAAGCCTCGTGCTTCTGCAGCTGCTGTTGGTGTTCCTAAGTTCAAGTCTACACCACCACCGTCTTTGCCTCTCTCTCCACCACCCATTTCTCCTTCTTCTTATTTCGCTATTCCTCCTGGTTTGAGCCCTGCTGAACTTCTTGATTCCCCTGTTCTTCTTAATCCTTCTAACGTGAGTTTTCGTTTCTTTTCTATTAATCTTTGGTTGACCGTGTTTCTTATGCTCTGAATTTTTTGAACCAGGAGAGAGAAGCATACTTTTGAACTTGTTCAAATCTGGAAATTTGACTAAGACTCGAGTTGACCTGATGAATTTCATACTATTATTTGATAATTTTTTTTTATCAGTGGTTTGTGTCTTAAACAAGAGAAAAGTTAGTAGCTAGTATTAGCTTATGATATTTTTTTTAATAATTAATTCTTGTTTTGATGAGCAGATTTTGCCATCTCCAACAACGGGGGCATTTGTTGCACATAACTACAATAATTGGAAGAACAACAACAATTCTGGTGGGAACCAACAACAAGTTATCATCAAAGAGGAAGAAGGAAAGAACAACAATTTCTCAAACTTCTCTTTCCAAACCCAGCCATCTATGTTTCAATCCTCATCAACTGCCACAACTCAAACAGTATGTAACCAATTTCAAGTTAATTATTCTATAAATTAATTAATAGTGGATCTAATTCCAATAATATTCTCTTATCAGCAGCAGCAGCAGCAGCCGCCATGGGGATTTCAAGAATCCAACAAGAAACAGGAAAATTTCTCATCATCAAAAACTGTGATGAAAACTGAGAACACTTGTTCCAACCAAAACAACAATGGGTTCCAATCAGATTACAGCAGCAACAACAATTACCAGCCACAATCTCAGACTCTAAGCAGAAGATCAGATGATGGTTACAATTGGAGAAAATATGGTCAGAAACAAGTGAAAGGTAGTGAGAATCCAAGAAGTTACTATAAATGCACATTCCCAAATTGCCCAACAAAAAAGAAAGTTGAGAGATCCTTGGATGGACAAATCACAGAGATTGTTTATAAGGGTACTCATAATCACCCTAAGCCTCAGAACACTAGGAGAAACTCTTCATCTTCTTCTAATTCTGCTGCTTTTGCAATTGCTCCCTCCAATCAAATGAACAACTCTGAGGTGACTGATCATCAATCTTATACACATGGTAGTGGGCAAATGGATTCTGTTGCCACCCCTGAGAACTCCTCAATTTCAGTTGGGGATGATGATTTTGAACAAAGCTCTCAGAGGTGTAAATCAGTTGGAGATGAATATGATGATGATGAACCTGATGCCAAAAGATGGTAAATTTTTAGTTTCATCCTTTTTATTATTATCCAAAGAAATGTCAGAAATACTTGTGTTTTTTGTTGCTGTTTTTGGTTTTAGCCTGATCTTAATTATATATTATTATCCAGTTAAGTTCATTTCATGGTCTAATGTTGTTATGAATTATGCAGGAAAATTGAAGGGGAAAATGAGGGAATATCAGGAGGTGGAAGTAGAACAGTGAGAGAACCAAGGGTTGTGGTTCAGACAACAAGTGACATAGATATCCTTGATGATGGCTACAGATGGAGGAAGTATGGCCAGAAAGTAGTTAAGGGCAATCCAAATCCAAGGTAAAAATATTTTTAAGTCACTTCTTTTGATTCATCTTTTTGGGAAATTCTTTCAACTTCTTTTATGTTCTATCATGTCACACTACTTTGATAAATTCCTTTTTTCCTTTTCTCTTGGATCAAACATGGCATGCACATCATAAAAGGACATAATATGTTGCATACTACTACTTATTCATCTTTTTTTAAATTTGCACTGTAACATGGGTGTACCTATTATTCTGGTATAAAATTTCTTGGTCAAATTAGGCTTTAGGCACCCCCCCCTTCTATCATTTTCTTTTTCCCTAGTTTGTGCATGTGACACTAGAAGAATAAAGGATACTTATATAAAATCGACTATCAAAATTAATTATTTGTATAAAATGGAATTTTTATTTTTGTATATTGGATTATGAGCGGTAAAATCTTTAAAGATAATCTAAACTATGTGTTATATGTTGTTGTAGGTGTTTACAAATTAGTGACATTTTTTTATATAATTAAAATAAATTTTTTTACAAAATATCAAGGACGTTTTCTTATCTTATAATTAAAAAAATATTTTCTTACAAAACGTCATTTTTATCATTAAAAATTTTTTTTTTATAAAACATCAATAATTTTTGTATTACTATTATAGTAATATAAAATACTAAAATGATCATCGTCATATTTCACACTAAAATTATCCATATCCAAAAATTTTAACCTATAAAATATGTTAAAAACTTAAAATATAAAACATACATTAAAAATAAATTACCCAACATATATTTATACACTAATACATGGGCCCATTGAATTTAGTACATACAATTTTTTTAGTATTTTTTTCTCTATTTCATTTGTTTGTTTTCTTTAATTCTCTACTGTAATAAGTTCCACTTTTATTTGCGTTGAGTTCCTTTCTTTCAAAACAAAAATGCATATAACTCATTAACTCAATCACAAAAAACCAAATTTTTTTATGTTTTTATTTTGTGTCCTAAGTCTGTTGATTTTGTAGGAGCTACTACAAGTGCACACACCCAGGTTGTCCAGTGAGGAAGCATGTAGAGAGAGCCTCACATGACCTGAGGGCAGTGATAACAACCTATGAAGGCAAACACAACCATGATGTCCCCGCCGCCCGCGGCAGCGGAAGCCATGCCTCTGTCAACAGACCAATGCCCAACAACCACCACAACAATGCAAGCATTGCAATTAGGCCTTTACCATCAATGACACACCACAACAACAACAACACTAACAACGCTACTTCCCTTCAACAAGGGCCAGAAGGACAATCACCCTTCACACTTGAAATGCTTCAGAACCCTTCAAGCTATGGATTCTCATCTTCTGGGTTTGGGAATCCAATGGGTTCTTACATGCCTCAGCAGCAGCAACAACAGCAATCTGACAATGTGTTTTCTTCCAGAGCCAAGGAGGAACCTAGGGATGACATGTTCCTTGAATCTTTGCTATGCTGAAGCAAAATTCATTCATATATATATATACTTTCTGGCTTAGTTTGGAGGGGTTAGGATTATATTAACAAAATAAACTCAGGTTCATTTCATTTATTGCATTTTTTAGTTTGTTTTTTGTTGTTGTATATTTTACACAGCCACAGCCCATAGGATTGGTAATAGTGTATATTTTTTATATTTGTTGTATGTTACAAAATGTTATGTTAAAATTTTTTTGATTAATTTAAGGGCCAGAAAAATGGTCTGAAATTAATCTTTTTTTTTGTATTTGTTTTAGGAGACTTTCATTTATTTATTTGTTTGATATATCTCTCTCATATTGTTTACAAGAAAATAATTAAAATATATCAAAGAAATTTTTCTTGTTATATTATGATTTTAATGTTAACAATATGAGACTCAAATTTAACTGGAAAATGGGATTGAAGGTAGGAGGGAAATTACGGATGGAGACTGATTTGGATACAATGGTTGGTCAAAGATGGAGAGCTGGATTACTTGGTGGTTAAGTTGGTCAATGTCAACTTTGGTTTTGTCTCTTTCTTTTGTTATATATTTATTTTTATTATACAAGTGTGGATGCTTCCAGGTTGCCACCTTATTTAACCAAGTGGGTCAATCATCAATGTTCATGTCCAGTTGGAATGACAGAATTACCCCCCTTGGCGCCAAATTCTAGTACATACATACATGGATTAAACGCCAAGTGTTGGGAAGGGGCAACTCTTTGGGATTGTGATGAGGGCCTGCTGTATTTAAATTTATTCATATATATACTAAATTAATTAATTGTCTAATTTATCTTCTTAAGTGTATTAAATTAAATTAATTCATTAAAAAATAATAAAACTTATTTTCTGAAATTTTGTTAGTTAATGGGATGGCTTGTATTAATTAGAGTAGGACAAGTGGCGGTGGGAATGAGACATTTACGTGATACACACGTTAGCCTTAGACGTTAGGGTATTGTGTAATATAAATTATAAATAGAGCAGATTCATTTGTCTTTGTCCTTATCCTAATGGTCGTGTTCTATATGGGGGCCACACCCTAAATCGCCGACCCTGCAATTTTCCCATGCTCATGCTCATCCATTTCCTCTCTTCCCCTGTACAACAACACACAATAGATAAGATAATAACTAAGCCTTTTTAACCTTTTGAGCGTGTTAATTATGATTTCTTTTTTCTTCTCAAATGATTAATATCTTATGTTTTACATTAACATTCATTTAATTATATTTGCGACTTTTACTTTAAAAGAATTAATATATGAAATAGAATATATTGTTTTATAATAAAAGTATTAATGAAAAGAAACTTGAGGGGTATGTTAATAGAGTCAATGAAAATTAAGGCTTGGTTTTAACATTGTTATTCAAATTACAAAAATATAAAGACATGTGATATAAAATTTCGCTTGTCTATAAAATTAAAGAATTAAATTAAAAGAAATTCAATATCTATATTTATTATAGTGCAATTACATTTATTATAGTGCAACTACATTTTTGTAATTACTTTTTTTTATTGTTTTTAATCTTTTCATTCAATTAAGCGCTCTTTTAAGTGTGATGTTAAATTTTAAATTTCGCTATCAAATGTAATTAAAATAGTAAAAATATTCCAGTAATCCACTATCAAATTTTTTTTTGCTTTCTTTCTTTTTCAGATATATATATTCTCTATAAAAATTCCATTTATTTATCAATATATAATAACTAAACTTAAAAGACATATAGAACAATGACGAAACTACATGCACTACTGTAATACCTGTCGAGAAGTAAGTATTTATATTGTATTTATTAAAAAATTGAAAAAAATTAATTAAAATTAAATGACTCTAAGAAAAGCACATACATAAAGTGATAAAACGTTTGTACTTTTTAATGATATGTTTTCTTTGTCTTTTCTGTTTTAAAAATAGAATTTAGTATAATAATTAAAATTTCGATTTAACTCTTAAAATTTTTTAATATTACGATTTTAAATAAGTCTATTAATTTTATAAAATTTATACTAAATTTGATAATTTTACGATTTAAATTTTATTAAAATTTTATATTTTACATTCGTAATTTATTTTTTTGATTTCGCATAAAATCTTAATTTTCTTTTCACAAATTAAAATTTAGAAAGTGCTGATAAAATATAGGAAAAATGTTTTTTTGGTACAAAATGGGCGAAATGCTGGGAATGACATGTAGTTTATCTTATTCCAAAAAAAAAAGAAAAAACATGTAGTTTATCTTTATACATTTCCATCAACTTTAAATTTCCATTGATTTAGGAGGAAAAAATAGCGACCGCGTGACAAGTGTTTTTGTGATTGCTTCGCAGTTACGTTCGTACAAAATCCTACCCATAATATAGATAACAACATTGTATTATGAGTTTAGATCCTTACAAATTTTCCATTACTTGGATGAAAACAACTTCTACAAAAGAAATCAAATGGTTGAAGTAGTTTTTGAGATGAAATAGGGTAATATTATTTTATGTTAAAGTGTATAATTTGATTAAAGAGAAAATAATATTTTGATTAATATTTTAAAATATTTTAATTAATTTAAAAATAATACTTTATAAATTTAGCTAATATATATCCTTAAAATACATGATAAATTTATCATTAAAGTTTTTTTTAAATATTTTTATATTTTTAATAAATATTTTTTTATTTTATAATATTAACATGTGTCTTTAGAACACAAAATAAATAAATACATTCTTAATTACTCATTTTTCACTTAAATCAAGTGGCGATATTAATTTCTGTATAATTACAATATTCTTAAAAAAATTAGACTATATACACTAATGAAAACTATGTTATGAAGTACGAAAAAGACACTCTCAAATTATTACCAAACAAAGTGTTTTATGTTGTGAAATAAATAAAGAAGATGTTCTAAATATAAATCTTAGTGAAAGAAAAAGAGTACAATATCATTTGTGACAGGAACTGTCTCATTAAAAACTTTGTATTTTTATAGACAAACAAATTCTACTTTTCAAATTTTATTAATTGTACTTTGTCACGAGAATTTGTTCTTTTCAACATAAGAAATCAAATCCACCCATAAATGAGCATCCATTCTTATTCATCCTTGTTGTAACATTTTACTCGAATTTTGTTCTATTTTAACAGAAAATGTGGATATCTGAATATTATAAAAATTTATTTTAAATGTCGTAAAATTAAATCAAATTAAAAATTAAAAATAATAATTTTAAAGACAGTAAAAATAAAAATAATATTTTAAAAAATAATTTCACAAATAAATAAAGAGAGACTTGTAGATCTAAATCTGATAGATATTTATTGCCTATTTAAGCGCATAAATCCAAAATGTAACCAAACTAAACTACTACCAATAAAATAGAGCATTACGCCACAAAATTCTACACTTTAAACTAGAGCAAAGAATATTGTGGCTATGGTAACAAAGTTTTACATGGCTCCCCCCATAGCCCAATACCATCAATTTCTCCTCCTAAAAATAAAATCATCACCCTCCACTAATAATCAGGAATCACAAAACAAAACTAATTTTAAGATTGCCTCATAACCCACAATTTAACATTACCACTTGAAGCTAGCTAATTAATAATTTGACTCTTATAACAAAAAATGGTGGTGCAAGATCTCCATGAGCTAGATCCTTGCAATTCAAGGATTTGGTGATAATTATTAGTTTAATTTTGACCCTACATTGATAATTCCTCCCCCTTCATTCTCTTCAATTCATAAGAGCATTTGTTCTATCTTGCTAGTTTGTTGATTTTCGCAACAAGTCATGAATACAGCTACATTGAATGCCTCAACAACCACCTTGGGACATGAGGCAACCACAACTAATAACACCATATGGGTGTGTGAACGCTTCACAAGGGCTGCAAGGTCAAGAGGAATATTCTTCAGTGATAACCCTTTGTCTTACACAATGCCAGTGCTTATTCTTCAAACCTCCGTTGTTGCATTGATCACCACAACCTTACAACTCCTATTAACCCCCTTTGGCCAAAGTAGTTTTGTTCCCCAGATGCTGGTAATTTATTGCTTCTAATCTTTTAATATATATTAGAGAGTAAAGAAATATCATAGGTTTGATTCGAATTTTTATTTGTGTAAGATGTATGTATTCATAATTCTTGTTTTAACCAAATTCCAAGTTTCATATTGAAATTAGCTGTTTAGTTACAAAGAAATGAAAATATATTTTGTGAAGTTTAAGATTATACCTGAAAGTATTATACATGGTTGATGTGCCAATACTTATAAATTGTAAATCAGTGCTCGTTATAAATACCCAATTCATCTTTGAGAGATCAAAATAATAGTTTAGTGGTGTGTCCTAGTGCTCGTAATAAATATCCAATACATGATTGCTCCTCAATTGTTTTGTAACATTTTTTAGATGTATTCAGGGAGGATTAGCACTAGGACCATCCATCCTGGGACAAATCGGTGTGGTTCAAAAGTATCTGTTCCCACCAAGAACCTTCTACGTGAGCGAGACCATCGCCTTTTTCGGCAGCATGATATTCATGTTCCTCATAGGAGTCAAAATAGACCTAACCTCAATAGTCACAACGGGTAAAAAAACGTGGGCAATTGCACTCTCTTGTTTCGTATTCCCCATCGTTTTCACCGCAGTAACCGCCCTCACACTCCGCGCACTATTCCTGCTCCCTCAAGAAAACCTCTACACTTCCATCTTCTACGTCTGTTTCTACTTATCAAGCTGTTCATTCCACTCCACAGCAAGCCACCTCGCAGATCTCAAGCTCTTGAACTCTGAGCTTGGCCGTTTGGCCGTTTCTTCCTCCATGATTTCTGGAACAATCTCTGCTGTTTTGATAACTTCAGTTTTCTCACACCATGGTTTGAGGAAGGGCTCTAGGTCGTTGCAAATGGCGTCGCTTTCGTTCCTTTTCTTGGTGGCTGTCATAGTTTTTGTTTGTAGGCCCATCATAATGTGGATGATAAGGCGAACCCCGGAAGGAAAGCCCATTAAGGAAGCCTACATAATTATGATTTTCGTAATGATGTTGTTGTCTGCGTTGTTTAGTGAGCTTATTGGGGGGCATTTTATGACTGGGCCTATACTTTTGGGCCTTGCTGTGCCTGATGGGCCGCCTTTGGGCTCAGCGTTGAGTGAGAAGCTGGATGCTTTGGTTTCGGCAGTGTTCTTGCCGTTGTATTTTCTTTTCTGTGGGGCAAGGTTTAATTCCTTTGCACTTGATGCAACGAGCTTTGCGGTTGTGCAGGTTTTGGCTATAAGTAGCTTCCTTGGGAAGATTTTTGGAGCAATGTTGCCTTCGCTTTATTGCAAGATGTCTGTCACTGATTCTCTTTCCTTAGGTCTTATCATGAGTGCACAGGGCATCACTCAAATGCTCTACTTGCAAGGTTCTATGTACCTCAAGGTAAGAATTAATCACATCATTAGCTATATTATTTGACTAATTAAGAAATGATTTATTTATTCATATTTATTTAATGAAAATAATATTTGTATATGAATAGTGACTAATTTATTTCTAAAAGGCATCCTAAATGCGTTGCAGATTATAGATACGGAAACATATGGCAATGTGGTGATATCAATGATATGGTTAACCGGAGCAACCACACCTTTAGTGAAATTCCTATATGACCCTTCGAAGAGGTACTTAGCCATAAACCGAAGAAGAACCATTGAACATGCATCTCCAGACGTGGAACTCCTCCTTATGGCATGCATTCACAACGAAGAAAACACACCATCCATGATCAACATTCTCGACATGTCAAATCCAACGGAACAAAGCCCCATTTGCTTCTACGTCCTTCATCTCATTCAATTAACCGGAAGAGCAACACCGCTCTTCATAGACCACCAATCCACTAGCAGCAAAACAAATTCCCTATACTCCACCCATTCTCAACACATCATCAACGCTTTCAGATCTTACGAGCAGCAAAATGTCGACAAACTTGTCGTCAATCTCTTCTCATCCATTTCTCCTTATGAAACAATGCATGACGAGGTTTGCATGCAAGCCGCGGAGAAAAGGGTCTCTATGTTGATCGTACCATTTCACAGGCGAGTAATAACATAAAAATTACTTTCTTTAATTTAGGTAAAAATTTAAATACAGTTATATTTTTATGTAAATTTAAATAGTTAAAAATTATTAAATAATTTAATAAATTTAATTAAATTATTATCTAATTATTTTTTAATTATCAACTTAACAAAAAATAATTACGTATAAATTTTTATTTTTAATTTAATTTTTATAATTTTATATATATAATATTTATTATGATATATCAATTTAAAATTATTTATTTATTTTGTCAATAAACTATAACTCAAATCAAATAGTCGCTTCATATTCACTAGAGATGGCGATTCAACTCTCTTTATCTTAGGTTAAAAAAAAATTATTCATTTATTTCAACAATAATTAATAAATACAAACTAAAAAATTTAAACTTATTTTTATTATTTTTCAAATATTTTTGTTCACAGGCAATGGAGTTCCAACGGTGTAGTAACTGAATCAGCGCATCCGATTAGGGCATTCAACCGTCAAATATTGAGAACTGCGCCTTGTTCGGTAGGAATACTGGTTGATCGTGGAACTTTGAGCAAGAGCAATTATTTAACGTCTGCTTCCTTCTATAGCGTCGGAGTCTTGTTCATAGAAGGCTCCGACGATCGCGAAGCGTTGGTTTACGCGATGCGCATGGCGGATCATCCTAATGTGAGTGTTACAGTGGTTAGGTTAATAGAGCCAAGAAGAAAAAGTAGGAACTTAATGATGAGAGATCCAGATGGGGATTTAATTCATAAGTTTAAAGTAGAGCACTGCATTCAAATCAAAAGACATGACTATAGAGAAGAAGTGGTGAGGGATAGTGTTGAGATGATTAGTGCGATTAAGTCTTTGAATGGTTGCTTTGATTTGATTATGGTGGGTAGGCGCCATGCGAATGGTGAATCTTCATCGTTGTTTAATGGAATGAATGAGTGGAATGAGTATCCTGAACTTGGTGTTGTAGGGGACATGCTTGTTTCTTCGGATTCTAGTTATGATGGTTCTGTTATGGTGGTGCAGCAACAAATGTTAGGGTTTGGTGGTGGTGGTTATCATCATCCTGATTTTCATATGGATTCCAATAATGGTCCTATGAACCATCATCCTAGGCAAGAAAGACCCCCGAATGTTGTGGAAGTGCCACGTGATACAAGGGTGTGGCCAATGGTATGATTAACCATATTGGATATTGAAGATTTATCAACGACATATAGATTTTAGAATTTAGACCCGTAAAACAATTTTAGAAAAGGAAATCATTCTTGTACATATGTATATATTATCAATTTAATTTTGATGTATAGATATATATAATTTAAGGTTTTTTATGTAATTATCTAATTTTTTTAATGATTATTTACACATTAAATTTGACTGTTTTAATCTAGGTTAAATTTCAAATTATTTCTATTATATTAAAACATTTTATTTTATTTATTATTAAAGATATAATCATTTATATATGTTGTCTCCTCTTATATCAGTTTAAATTTTTGAAAAAAATGATTTTATAATATGGTATCAAAATTTTATGTCTAAAAAACTTAAAATTTGATATTTGGTGAACTCAAAAATAAAAAGTAATATAAGACAAAATAAAAAGAAAAAGCTTTCGAGAAACGTGGTTTCATGACACTCATGTTACTTTTGTAGATTAAAGTTTAATTATTCTGTATGTCTTTATAATTTTACTAAATTTTCAATTAGGTCGTTATACTTTTTTTTTTAATTGGGTTCCTATAATATAATTTTTTTTTTCAATTTAGTCCCTATTAATATTAAAGTCTAAAAAACATTAGTGAATTGTAAATTTACTTATATACTCTTATTTTCTACCTATAATAGGTTTATATTACTGTAAAATTTCTCCCCTTACTACAACAATTCCTGAAGATAGCGGTGAAAATTTTGTGGCGGTTTTATAAAATCGCCGCCAAATAAATAATTGCGGCGCATATTGCAGCGGTTAAGAGTGGGATTGCAATCAGCCTTTTATTTTGCGGCAATTTTTCTAGAATCGTCGCGATTAGGGGGGTGCATAGGCCGAGTGAAATCGGAGTTGATGTGACCCAGACCCAACTCGATATATATACCGGGTCTATTTATTAGACCCGAATCCGACCCTAGACCCGATGAAACCTATACACTTTCGGGCCATGATTATAACGGATAAAAACTGAGTGAAAACCGGACCGTTAACATTACATTACCTTGATACCTTCTTATAAGCTAGCATGTGAAAATATCTAAATTTTCAAGGCTCCAAGTATTATTTGACATGGTAAAATTCACTTAGAAAAATATAACAAGAACTAACTCTTCTCTAAAATTAAAGCATAACCATAATCAATACTAATATTGTATAATAACATCAAATATTTAAATCAATACAAATAACACAACATTATGCATTAATTAGTCTAAAATCTTATGTATTTCAAAATATAAAACATTAACTTATAGTTTTATAATAACTAATAACACAAAATATTAAAATTTACAATACTTAAATTCCACATAAGAATAGCCATCATCCATCACTAATAACACAAAATATTAATTGTGTATGATGACTGGGCCACCGGGCCGACTTCGGGTGACCCGAGCCATGGCCCAGACCCGACCCGAAATAATGACCGGGTCTATTTTTTAGACCCTTACCCAACCTTAGACGCGATGAAATCACACCAAATTAGCCCCTAAAGTGCTCGGGACCGAGCCGGGTCTTCGGGTCGAGTCGGACCATGCACACCCCTAGCCGCAATATGTAACTTGGGGTGAATTTTTATTTTACATTTTGCGGCGGTTTTCTTTCAACCGCCGCAAAATACATTTAACTACATATTTTATTTTTTTAGTAATAAGCATATGGGTATAATCTAGTTAAGTTAACACTACTTTTTCAAACTACATATGTTTAAATCATTATTACTTAAATTCGTAAAACTATTTCTAGATTCGTTTTGCGTAAAAAAGTTCACAAGTTAAATAAGTTATATATGTTAACTCATGTGAACAAATTTACCGATAAGATTTCCTCATTTACTATATTATCATTTAAATTTGCATTCAAACATAAATGTAAAAGATAAAAATAAAATCATAATCTATATTTATATACTTAAGATGAAGTTCTAACGAGCATAAATTAAAGTTATGAGTTAATAGTCAAAATCATCCCTGAAAGATACCCCGATCTCCATTTTGGTACTCGAAAGATAAAATTAATCAAAATCGTCCTCGAAAGATACACGACTTGGTCACGTTAGTCCTTCCGTCAGTTGGATGATGACGTGTCACGTTAAGTGCCACGTGGTATGATGACGTATCACGCCACGTGGTAGATTAGTGATACATGGGACGCCACGTGGTAGGTCAGTGACACGTGGCATGCCACGTGTCACTTGACATGTAAAAAAGTTTTTTATAATCAAAATAGTTCTTGAAAGTTCATACGTAAATCATTTTCATCCCTCAAATTTAAAAATTACTCAAATTAGTCCTTAATAGGATCCTCTTAAGAGCACTATTCATATGCTTGTCCAAAAAGTAATGTTGAGAGAAATTCCTGCTTAAGACACCATATTAAATCCCTAGAAATTAGCCAACCCTTCATTGTTTGTCAAGTTCCAGACATTTCAAGGAAAATTAAAGAATATTTAGCAATGCCTCACCTGATGAGCTTTCATTTAAATTATTTCAAATTTACATATCATATATTATTCATATATGCAAAAAGAAAAATGTAACTGTAAAAAATGGAGTCAGTGATGAATGCACAATACACAAGAATTAACAAGTTCCAGGGTGATATTTTACAATGAAATCTTGCTTGCATCTTCTAAGAGTGCATAAGGATCCACATATTGGGGAGGTGATAGTGACATCTTGCTTGCATCATGGACAAAGTTGGTCCAAAATACTGTAACACAGTACATACCAAACCATCAAATCCTACTCTCTAAAAGATTATATGCATCAGCATTCAATATTACAAAATTATAGGTTAGTGTAAGACCAACATGTCATAACTAACCAGTCAATGGCTGAAAGAAAAATCATAATGGCCAAGATAATATATGCATTAATGAACATGCAAATAGCTGCATAAAAGAGTCATGCAGAAGTTGAAAGGAAAATATCTTACCAAGTAAAGAGATGAAAAGAATGCGACGGTTATGAGGATTTTCCAGACCCTCTCTACATCGGTTGAGACAACATTTCTCCGCGGGAGACCTCTATCTTATTCATTCACAACCACCTCTTCGTCAACTCCAGAGTTTCCTTGCTTGTAATCCTCAAGCAATGATGTAGGAGTCATGCCCCCTCCTCTTCAATTCCTTCATAAACAACGATTCCGGAGGTTCTTCTCCTGAAAATTCAATATCAATAGCAGCATTAGCCATTTCAATGGGAATTCCTGCTATTTCTAAGGAAAAGTGGAAGTTACAGACCATCTATTTGTAAAAAGTACTGACTGAAAATGGATATTGATGAAGTTGAGAGAGTAGTTGTGGAAAAACCAGTTGCTTCAAGGCCTAATTGTTCTACTTTTAGATCTTTCTCTAAGCTTCTTGCATTAATGCCTCATCACCCCAAATTGAATCTTCTCAGGCAACAGTTTCTGCCATTAGACCAAAGACAGTGAGGTTCAAGTCACCGCCACATTTCTCCCTGAGATTTAGCAAATAGGGTTTCATTTCACAAAATTTAAAAATCACAAAAAATCTAATTGGGAATTGGAACCTGATTTTCCAATGGAGTCAACCAAAGAACAACACGGGTTACTGCACCAGATCCTACCCCCGCGCCTTAAAGATGCAGGCGTCGAAGATTGTGCTCTTCCACCTGAATCCATCCACCAAGCATTCCTCAAAGCAGCCGCTGCCGTGAAGTCCGCCACTGCGATTTTCTCCGATGACGATGATGATACCGCTGGAGATTGCGTCAACGACCCATGGCCAGCCGCAGTCGAGGGAACATCCGATGCTGTGATTGGGATCAAGCCAGAGAACGAGCTGTCCGGAGCATGTGCCGTCGAGAAAGGGTGCGAAGAAGGCGGCGATGAGGTGAAAGTCTCTGGTGGTAGCAGCTACAAAGTGGAGGAGGTTGTGGATGAAATTGTGGTTGGAGAAGGAGCTAAATTGGGGGAAGGTGAAGAAGAACCTTGCATTGATGAATTACAAAACTTGGGAATTGAAGATGATACAAAGAAGAATAAGAAGAAAAACTATGAAGAAGAAGAAGAGAAGAACGGTGACGTTTCAAGGCTAGGTGAGCCTTCTACCAAAACGGCGTTGTTTTAGTTGTCTGCCACGTTGGCAGTTAACGGCCCACGTCAGTGGCCGTTTTCCAACTTAGCTACGGAGATGATGGAAGGACGAACGTGACCAAGTAGGATATCTTTGGGGAACAAATTTGATTAATTTTATCTTTCGGGGATGAAAATGGAGATCGAAGTATCTTTTAGGGACGATTTTGACTATTAACTCTTAAAGTTACTCTTCTTCGAAGTTATGCCTTACTAAACCAAAATAAAAAAACTCTAAAAGTTAATAAACATGTAAAATTGCGACCCAAACCATTAAATTAAGGGAATCAACGTAACTCTTATGATAAAAGATCAAAATTTCTCTTCAACATTGTATTGACCTGGAGAAAAATACTCTGTCAAGAATCTATGGATTTCACGTCTTACAGGATCTGATATGTCATTTCCATACCATGGCTTTTTGTTCAAATTAAAACACATTTTGATAACATGTATATTATCTTCTCTTTGTTGATCTTCTAAAGTTTTATTGTCTTCTTCTGAAACCATATTAAGATCAAACTGCATGGATCTGTCAATTCTAACGGATAAGATATCATCTAAATTGTCTTCTAAATCAAACTCTTTCCCATCTAAACTGTCAAGAACTACCTAGAATATTCAAGTAGTACTGAAAATATCAACATGCATACAACAAAATAAGTATGTCCAGAAGAAACTGATAACTCCTAAGTCATTAGATAGTGATTTAGAAAAAAAAAACAGACGACAATATGCTAAGACAATTTTAAAACTAAACGCAAATAAACAACAATTACCATCTCCCTTGTTGGTAATTTAGGCAAATTTCTTAGACAGAAGCTCTATAGCGAATGTTGTGCTTGCACAGCATGAAGAAATGTCCTTAGTTTTCATTTGTCCTGTTCCACCGTTATGGTTATGTTCACTGATATTTAAAAATTGTAACACTATTGGAATTGATATCGAATATTCGATATCAAGATTACCAAAACTGCAGTATTAAGAACAACAACTGAAACATCATTAAAGATTTGATGTAAACTAACTTTTGACAAAAAAAACCGGTAAAAGAAACAAAAAATTTGCTTTTATCCATGAAAACGCACAATACATTAAAGACTTAACTGCAAATCGAAAATACACAAGTTTTTTGTAACAAAAGAAAACGACGTACATCGTTGAGTTTATTTAACTTATTCATGACACAAAGATCCTTTTTAAATCACGTTAACTTTCTTCATATAAGCATTACGCAACATCATCAAAATTCTCTGAAGCATTTTCTGTGGAGTCTTTTATATCATCCTCCCTTGTCAATTGTAAATCTCCAATGTCACCTTCCGCTGACATGTTCAACCCTAACTGTGGAGAAAAATCAACTTTAGCTTCTTTGTTCTCTTCTCCCATGTCATACAAATCTCGTGGTTTCACATGAATCACAACACTCCATTCCTTAGCTACTTCATCATCCACAAAGTATACAAGCTGAGCTTCTGATGCCAATATGTACGGTTCATCGTCTTCTCGATCACCAGTGTGTATTAGGCAAGAGAAATTAACGTTGGTAAGGCCCAAATGGTCTTGTTTGATGCCTCTGCTGGTAATGGTATCAGCCCAAACACATTTGAACAGTACCACTGTGAAATAACAGCTATAATTCAATTTAATTATGTCCACAATTTTTCCATAAAACGGAACACTACCAACAACCACTCTATTATCACGCATGCTTGCATAAATTCTTGTATTAGATGATACATATATTCTACTATTTTAGGTTTTCAGCCTGTCTTCCTTTGTCATAGTTCTAAACTTGTACCCGTTAATGTTGTATGCCCTAAAATCTCTTGCCTGAATCATGGGATCGCATGCAAGCAACTTCATTTCTTTCGAATGAAGCGTACTTTCCATTAGAACTTGGAACCACATAACATTCATGCTTTATATTAAAATTGGATTTCATAAAGTATGAATTATAGGCTAAAAACACATTGGTTAGGTTAATATTCTATCAACTTCATGCTTGAACCACTGAGAAAATTTTGCATGCACAACACTATCTATCTTTGATGGCAACCTTGTTTGAGTTAGTAATCTTCGCTTTTTTTCCTTAAATGTACTTTATGAGAGAAAAGAAAATTAGTCAACTAGTCATTTGGTAAAAAGAGTTATATTCGTGTTTTAAAAATACATGTGCATACTCACTCAACAAATAGAACCACGGCCTCGCAGTTGACAAGCACATGACGATGTGCTTGATGTTTTTTCATTGGAGTGAGTTCAAAATGTGAAACAGCCCTTAATGCATTTCCAATAGCTGGGAACATAGTTTCCCTTAAATATGTGTAGCATCAATGGGTTGATTATCAACTCGCCCTGGTCGATTGATTCTAGTATCAATATTATCCAAATATCTAGAATAGAAAGTCAGAATTTTCTCAGATAAATAGCTTTCCTCAATTGAGCCTTCTGGTTGTGCCCTATTATGAATATACTGCTTCAAACGACCTAGATATTTTTTATATAATATAACATAACGCTCAGTATTTACACAATTAATTCAACTGATTGTATTAAAGGAATTTATTAGCAAGCTAACTATTTTATTAGATACATCCACCGATAATGTACTAGTCCACCAAGATTTACTTCATCAACGAGATACACCATGAGGTAAACCATGACGGTGAAGAAAGATGGAGGAAAAATCATTTCCATCTGACACAAGGTTTGCAAAACATGATTTTGAAGGTCAGCAAGTTGCATAGGGTTTATGGCTTTCCCACAAAGTTCTCGAAAAAATGATGACAAATTTGCAATTACATTAGACACCGGACTCGGAAGTGCATTCTTCACCAAAATTGAAAGTAATTGTTCCATCAGAATATGACAGTCGTGACTTTTCAACCCTGATAACTTGCACTGTCGCAAATCAGCACAATGAGAAATATTGCTAGAGTAACCATCTGGAAAGACCACATTCTGCAGAGTTTTCAAGAATACATCACTCTATGAATTTGACATCGTAAACATTGCAGAAGGATATTTACCACCTTTGTCCAGCCACAATTCAGGCTTTATGCCCATGCATTGTAACTTTGTGAGCTTTAAGATTGTCTTTTGATTTGCTACTATTGTTTAAGATGGTGAAAACCACATTGTCACAGGCATTTTTCTCTATATGTATCATATCAAGCTTATGATGCAACATCTGATCCTCCCAGTATGGGAGGTCAAAGAAAATACTCTTCTTTTTCCAGTGCGAGTCATCTTCATCCGCATCTTGACCATTGCGTCTTTTTCTGGCTGTCACAGTTGAAATCTTCCCAATGAAACGGTGCACATTAGACTGTTGTCTCAATACATCTGTTCCGGATAACTTCTTCGATGGATCTCTACCTTTAACTTGCCTGTCAAATCTATTCCGGTCTAGTCTATATTTGTGTCCCTGATTCAAAAAGTGGCAATGGTCCATAAAACACCACTTTTGAGTATCTTTCAGCCGATGAGGATTAGCGTCCAAGTTACATGTAAGACACGCTAACCCACTGTGCGTACTCCAACCAGATAGGTTTTCCATTCCTAGAAAGTCGCTAATAATCCACGTTAGTGCTGCACAACTTGAAAGTGTTTCCTTCTTTGGAATCATACATTTCAACGACATCCCATAATTACTTCGACTCATCTACCAAAGGCTGCAAGTAAACATCTATGTCATTACCTGACATTTTCGACCCAAGAATAAGAGTGGATAGAATGAAAGATGTCTATTTCACGCAAAGCCAATGCGAAAGATTATACGGAATAAGAATCACAGGCCAAATAGAATACTTTGTTCTCATATTCCCAAAAGGATTAAATCTGTTGCTCGCCAAGGCTAGGTGAACATTGCACGGATCCTTCGAAAAGTTAGTATACTTTGCATCAAACTTTTTTCATTCTTCAGCGTCCCTTGGATGCTTCAGGAAACCATCATTATTACGTGCTTCTTTATGCCATAATATGTCAGTTGATATCTTGCTGTACATGAATAACCATTGCAGCTGTGGTATAAAAGGAAAGTAACGAAGAGTCTTGGTTGCTATAGGTTTCCCATTTCTTTCCCACCAATATCCCACTATATGCATGCTAGAATTATTTTTCATCCATTTAATTGTGGAACCCAATATAGCTTAGGAATATAGTCTTGTAAATTTCGCTATTATTTGTGATCATTGTTAACACATCTAACTAGTAAAGAATTAGTAGAATAATTAATGAGGGATTTTTTCAATTTTTTTATGGAATTAATTATTATTTATTTTGCATTTTATTGTAAAATTTTAGATCTGAATTTTTTATTTTTTGTTATCAGAAAATAATAAACAAATTTTTAATAAATAAAAAAGACCAATATTAGTATTTTCAAAATAATAAATTTATCTTTTTATAAATAAATACATACATCTTTCAAAATTAATGTATTATTAGAACCATTCTATTCAAAATTTAAATTATAGTAATCAAATTCAAAACATAATGTTTCTATTTTTATTTTGAAAAAAACTATAATTTCAAATCAATAAATATTATTTTACAATTAGCCACTACCGAATTTAGAATACAAGATTCAAAATGGTATCGTTTGGATTTCTCAATTATTATTTTATTATCAAAAATTATATATTTTCTTATTTTATACCATTTTTAAATATAATTTAACAGATGATAAATAACATAAAAAAATTAGTATTCATCTCTATCATTATATAACATGTATTCCAATTAATTTAATCGGTAAAAATTTAACTCTACTATATAACTAAAAAAATATTACAGCTTAAACAAATGGTATTATAATAAAACTCTGGCCCACAAAACAAAAAACACAGCTACTAATAAAATAAAATAAAGACCCTAAACCCCAACGCATCCCCCCTTCCCCCAATACCCCCTCCTTTTGTCAATTTCGTTTCAAAATGGACTGTAAACCACAAAACCTCCATTTTTTAGAGTTCAAAAACTAACCCCCCCCAAAACCCCATTTCTTTAACGGTGTCGCAGATACCGTTCATGATTGACAGTGCCGCTGTGGCTTCCTCCTTCCCCATATTCCAAAACCAGACCCTCTCTTCTAGCTTACGTCCCATCCTCCCGTGGCATCTCTGTCCGAGGCTTCGAGCTGCTCGGCGTAGTCTAGTCTTCGTCTCACCGTTCGTCGTCGTCTTTTCGTCGTCATGCTCTCTGTTGAAGGTTAGTGGCGTTATAATTCCAGGATTTTGTGTTGTTTGATGGTTTCTTTTCATGCACTGTTCATTGGATTGAGTCTGTTTTGAATGCAAACCCATTCAAAGGATTAATGTTGGAAAGTTGGTGAAATCATTTCTAAAGATGGAAATGTTACTTTATTGTTGTTGTGTTTTAATTTCTGTGGCTTCTTTTGAAATATTTATGAAAATCGATTTGACCATTTGTAAGGCTGCTGTCGTCAACATGTTTTGATTTTAGAATTACGGTGATTATATGATGTTGTTTTCAGTAATACTTCTTCAAACATTTTTCTTAGCTAATTTGATTCCCCTAATTTATAGTAAAGTCATATATGTGTGTTCCATACTCTCATAATTCATTCAGTTGGTAATGTTTTATGTCAAATTTATTATAATGGATTTTGGGTTTTGGTCTTTTTACCTAATTGAAGTCTTACAGGTTGAAGAAAAAAACTACTATAGTAGACTATAACAAGTTTTGATAATTAGCTTTTGGC
Source organism: Arachis hypogaea (assembly GCF_003086295.3). Taxonomy (NCBI): domain Eukaryota; kingdom Viridiplantae; phylum Streptophyta; class Magnoliopsida; order Fabales; family Fabaceae; genus Arachis; species Arachis hypogaea. The sequence goes on from NC_092042.1 coordinate 19,949,039, forward strand.
AACAATTTAATTTAATATTATTTTAAGTTTTATTAATTTTTAGATGAATTTTTTAGATATATTCAATAATTATTAGTGTTATACGAGGTCTAAGTTTCAATCTTTTAAGTTTCAAGCTAAATTCCAAACAATTATAATTTTATGTATTATTTTTATGAAATTATATAATTCTGTTATCTATTTTTTATATTATTTTGAATTTTGTTATTTTTTTAGTTGAATCTTTGTATCGGTAAAAAATTCATATTATCAATTAGTGTTTATTATGATTTTTAATATTTATCATTGTAATGAAAATTTATTTTACATATTTAATATTTTATATATTTTAATTTTCTACACATATGATGATGAAAATCAAAGAACTATGTCTTTTTTAAGAGAAAGGTTACTGCTAAAGAAAGAAAAATATATAGTGTCCAAGACGGTCTCTTTTATGTTAAAATTATGTAACCTTTAATTGTATCATTGAGTCGTTTTGTATGTTTTTCGTGAAAACTTACTAGTTTATTAAGTCAATTAATATTTAGAATAAATTCTTTTTCTTCAATATCATTCTAAATGATTTCATATTGCTTTAAGGTTGGATCCGTGATTAGAGGAGTTCAAATATCACGTGAGCAACCACGTGATAGAGCTCCTCCATTTTAGTCTTTAGCTAATAGTACTCCAACATCCCGTATCAATGAGCCATTTTGTGCATCGCGTAATGATAGACAACTTGCACCGTCAAGTATAACTGATGACCCTCAAACTCCCACAGAACACACAAAGGCTCGGCATCGCAATGAAGTGGCTAATCATCAATCAGAGGATGAGGATTATGATTCGGAGGCGGATGAAGTTGGGTCGTTTGAGGACCATATTGATGACTTGTTTGCTACCGAAGAAGTGAAAGGTTAGAACAACGACGGAAAATGCAAAGATACAGATTATTGGAAAGTTAATGTCATCAGTATACTTTTTTTTGCCTCCTATTTTCGTGTTAATATTTATTTTGAAAGTCTTTTACTTCTATTTTTCTTTTGTGTAATGATTATCTTGCAATTTCTTTTCCATACGTTTCTTAGAGGATGGCGTGAGAAAAGGGTCTGAGCTGAGCGTGAAGGAGGCTATAGCACTTCCTTCCAATACAAAGATAATACTTCCATTTAACAAAGAGTTACAACCAATTGGTCAGGCAGCTGGATTATTAATTGGTTTGTTTCTTAGGGAGTTTGGGTGCTGATTATTTCCATTTTTCCATATGTGAAGAGTGTTGGAAGCATGTGAACAAAGCTAAGAAGGAATATGCATACGATATGGTTAAGGTACATCTTTTAGTTTCAACATCTTAAGCAAATTTAGTATTCAATTTTTTTGGGTAAGAACTTTTGCATGGATAAATTATATTATTGGTTAAATTTTCATATTTCGTTTTTACATGTTTATGTCAGCATTTCTATCTTATACGTAACAGTGACTTATTGACCAAGATGTGAGTGTTATCCTTTTTCACATTAAAGTGGCCTATTTTGTTTATAGATATTCTTCAGATTACCAGTATTATACTTGTTGATTGGGTTTGGTTAATGACAATGGCAAATAATTGCAGCGAGTCTTTCAATATGAGGACGATGCCAGAGAAAAAATAAAACAGGATATTATGAAAAGGATAGAAAAGAACTGGAAGGATACAAGATCCAACTTGTATCATAAGTTTCATGAATCAACAAGGACTTTTGAGAAAAATGTTAAGCATCACCCATCAGAAATAGAAGAAAATAACTGGAAATAGTTGCTTGAATATCGTCAGAAGGAAGCAACAAAGGTAACCCTTGGTATTTTTTATTATTTCCACAAAAACATACATGCGTATACTGGTGCACGAAATTGCAATCACACTTTTGCAATCCCGCACAACTAACCAGCAAGTGCACTGGGTCGTCTAAGTAATACCTTACGTGAGTAAGGGTCGATCCCACGGAGATTGTCGGCTTGAAGCAAGCTATGGTTATCTTGTAACTCTTAGTCAGGATATCAATAATTATCAGGTTTGATTGTGAAAAGCAAAAGAACATGAAATAAGTACTTGTTTTGCAGTAATGGGGAACAGGTTGAGGTTTTGGAGATGCTCTATCTTCTGAACCTCTGCTTTCCTACTGTCTTCTTCTTCAAGCACGCAAGGCTCCTTCCATGGCAAGCTGTATGTAGGGTTTCACCGTTGTCAATGGCTACCTCCCATCCTTTCAGTGAAAATGTTCAACGCGCTCTGTCACAGCACGGCTAATCATCTGTCGGTTCTCAATCGGGTTGGAATAGAATCCAGTGATTCTTTTGCGTCTATCACTAACGCCCAGCCCTCAGGAGTTTGAAGCTCGTCACAGTCATTCAATCCTCGAATCCTACTCAGAATACCACAGACAAGGTTTAGACCTTCCGGATTCTCTTGAATGCCGCCATCAATTCTAGCTTATACCACGAAGATTCTGATTAAGGAATCCAAGAGATATCTACTTAATCTAAGGTAGAACGGAGGTGGTTGTCAGGCACACGTTCATAGTTGAGAATGATGATGAGTGTCACGGATCATCACATTCATCAGGTTTAGGAACAAGTGATATCTTAGAATGGAAGCAAGCATGATTGAATGAAAAACAGTAGTAATTGCATTAATCCATCAAGACACAGCAGAGCTCCTAACCCCAACCATGGGGTTTAGAGACTCATGCCGTAGAAAATACAATGAGAAACGTGTAATGTGTCATGAGGTACAGATACAAAGTCAAAAGATCCTATTAATAGTGAACTAGTAGCCTACGGTATACAGAAATGAGTAAATGACGTAAAAATCCACTTCTGGGTCCACTTAGTGTGTGCTTGGGCTGAGCATTGAAGCTTTCATGTGTAGAGACTTTTTCTGGAGTTAAACGCCAGCTTTTATGCCAGTTTGGGCGTTTAACTCCAATTTTTGTGCCAGTTCCAGCGTTAAACGCTGGGAATTCTGAAGCTGATTTGCAACGCCAGTTTGGGCCATCAAATCTCGGGCAAAGTATGGACTATTATACATTTCTGGAAAGCCCAGGATGTCTACTTTCTAACGCCGTTAAGAGCGCGCCAATTGGGCTTCTGTAGCTCCAGAAAATTCGCTTCGAGTGCAGGGAGGTCAGAATCCAACAGCATCTGCAGTCCTTTTCAACCTCTGAATCAGATTTTTGCTCAGGACCCTCAATTTCAGCCAGAAAATACCTGAAATCACAGAAAAACACACAAACTCATAGTAAAGTCAAGAAAAGTAAATTTTAACTAAAAACTAATAAAAATATAATAAAAACTAATTAAAACATACTAAAAACATACTGAAAACAATGCCAAAAAGCGTATAAATTATCCGCTCATCACAACACCAAACTTAAATTGTTGCTTGTCCCCAAGCAACTGAAAATCAAAATAGAATAAAAAGAAGAGAATATACTATAGACTCCAAAATATCAAAGAAACTAAGCTCCAATTAGATGAGCGGGACTAGTAGCTTTTTGCTTCTGAACAGTTTTGGCATCTCACTTTTATCCTTTGAAGTTTAGAATGATTGGCCTCTATAAGAACTCAGAACTCAGATAGTGTTATTGATTCTCCTAGTGAAGTATGATGATTCTTGAACATAGCTACTTTATGAGTCTTGGCTGTGGCCCAAAACACTCTGTCTTTCAGTATTACCACCAGATACATACATGCCACAGACACATAATTGGGTGAACCTTTTCAGATTGTGACTCAGCTTTGCTAGAGTCCCCAATTAGAGATGTCCAGGGTTCTTAAGCACACTCTTTTTGCCTTGGATCACAACTTTATTATTTTTTTCTTTTTCTTTTCTTTTTCTCTTTCTTTTCTTTTCGTTTTTTTGTATTCACTGCTTTTTCTTGCTTCAAGAATCAATTTGATGATTTTTCAGATCCTCAATAACAGTTCTCCTTTTCCTTCATTCTTTCAAGAGCCAACAATTTTAACATTCTTAAAACAACAAATTCAAAAGACATATGCACTGTTCAAGCATTCATTCAGAAAACAAAAAGCATTGTCACCACATCAAACTAATTCAACTAGTTTCAAAGATGAATTCGAAATCCTGTACTTCTTGTTTTTTTGTGATTAAAGCATTTTTCATTTAAGAGAGGTGATGGATTCATAGGACATTCATAGCTTTAAGACATGAACTTTAAATTTTATTAATTATGAATTAAGAACAAGACTCAAAAATAGATATAAGATGAGACTAGTAGGAATAGAAAATAAAAATTTAAATAGGCTCCTAATGATAGAGGTTATCACAGAGTTAGGACTCAACAACCTTGATTTTGAGAAGTGGATGCTCCCTCAACTTGAGAGGAGAGCTTTTGGCGTTTCAATTCTTGAAGTTCACGCCCCTGCTTCTCTTGTTCCTTCAGCAATTTGCAGAGCATGCAGTTCTGATTCTGCTGTTCTTCCTTAAGTTGCTCCATAGTTTCTTGCAACTTGGTGATAGATGCTTCTAGGCTGGCCCAGTAGTCAATTTCAGGAACTTCAGGGAGGAACTCCTGCGCCCTCTTTTTGATAGAGTTGTCTTGCATTTGTCCTTCCATTGACTTCTTGGTGATTGGATGTTCAATGGGTATGAATTCATCTACTCCCATCTTCACCCCAGCTTCTTTACAGAGCAAGGAGATCAAGCTTGGGTAAGCCAGTTTGGCTTTAGTGGAATTCTTATTTGCAATTGTGTAGATCTCACAAGCAATCAGATGATGAACCTCCACTTCTTTTCCAAGCATAATGCAATGAATCATCACTGCTCTCTTGATGGTGACCTCAGAATGGTTGCTAGTGGGCAATATTGAACGCCCAATAAAGTCTAGCCAGCCTCTTGTAATTGGTTTGAGGTCTCCCCTCTTGAGTTGGTTTGGGACACCTTTTGAATTGGTTATCCACTTAGTTCCAGGGAGGCAAATGTCCTCTAGAACTTGATCCAACCCCTTATCTGCTCTCACCATTCTCCTATTAAAGGATTCAGGATCATCTTGCAGTTGAGGCAATTTGAAGACCTCTCTTATTTTGTCCAGATGGAAGTAGATAACTTTCCCTCTGACCATGGTTCTGTAAGTATGGAAGGCAGTTCCAGTCATTCTCTGCTTATCTGTCAGCCACAGATTTGAGTAGAATTCCTGAACCATATTTCTTCCAACCTTTATCTCAGGATTGGTTAGAACTTCCCATCCTCTGTTTCGAATTTGCTCTTGGATCCCTGGATATTCATCTTCTTTCAGATCGAATTTGACTTCCGGGATCACTGATCTCAGACCCATTATTTTGTGATAATGGTCTTCATGTTCTTTGGTTAAGAACTTCTCTTGATTCCAAAGATTCTTTGGATTATTCTCTTTCTTTCCTCTTAAATTCGTTTGTTTTCCTTTAGCAGCCATGATCTTGATGAATCTTGGCTTAGTGATCACGAAAATGCACACCAAACTTAGAGGTTTGCTTATCCTCAAGCAAAAGAAAGGAAAGAGGAGAGAGAGGAGGAGAGCAAATTCGAATGGTGTGGGGAAAGAGGGTGGCCGAACGTGTTTAAATACGAGAGGAGGAGAGATTTTCGAAAATTTGAGGGAGATTTGAGAAGATATGGAAAAAATTTGAGGAGATAATTGAGTTTTTGAAAGAGTCTAGGAAAGGATTTGAAATAGATTTGAAGAAGATTTTAATTTTTGAAATTGGAAGGTGAATGATGAAAGATTGTAATGTGTTTATGCAGAAAAATATGAATCAAAACAAGAAAGTTTGAAAAAATTTGAAGTGGGAAACAAAATCTCCTCCCCCTGCCTTTCTGGCGTTAAACGCCCAGAATGGTATCCATTCTGGCGTTTAACGCCCATTTGTTGGCCAATTTAGGCATTTAACGCCCGGCCAGGTATCCTGGCCGGCGTTAAATGCCAGAAATCCCTTTATCACTGAGCGTTTTGCTAAACGCCCAGGATGCTGCACACCTGGCGTTAAACACCCAGAATGGTGCCCATTCTGGCGTTTAACGCCCAAAATGGCACCTTTACTGGCGTTTAACGCCCAAAGTACCCCTTACTGGCGTTTTTTCGCCAGTAAGCTCTTTTTTTCTTCTTTTTGCACTGAATCCTTCTGTAACTCTGTGAATTCCTTCAATTTTGATAATTGCCCTTGTAGAAAAAAAACATATAACCTGCTAATGACTGGGTTGCCTCCCAGCAAGCGCTTCTTTATTGTCTTTAGCTGGACCTTCACTGAGGATCATTCCAGCCTCAGTTTTGAGCATTCCTGCTCAAAATTGCTTTCATGATAATGCTTGATCCTCTGTCCATTAACAATGAACTTTTTGTCAGAATCAGTATCCTAAAGCTCAACATATCCATATGGTGACACTCCTATAATCACATACGGACCCCTCCACCGGGATTTAAGCTTTCCTGGGAACAATCTGAGCCTAGAGTTGAAGAGCAGAACTTTTTGTCCTGGCTCAAAGACTCTGGATGACAACTTCTTGTCATGCCACTTCTTTGCCTTTTCCTTATAAATCTTTGCATTTTCAAAGGCACTGAGTCTAAATTCATCTAGCTCATTTAGCTGGAGTAATCTCTTTTCACCAGCTAACTTAGCATCCAGGTTTAGGAATCTGGTTGCCCAGTAGGCTTTATGTTCCAGTTCCACGGGCAGATGACAGGCCTTGCCATACACAAGTTGGTATGGTGAGGTTCCTATTGGGGTCTTGAATGCTGTTCTGTATGCCCACAGAGCATCATCCAAGCTCCTTGCCCAATCCTTTCTTCGGGCTATTACAGTTCGTTCTAGGATTCTTTTTAGCTCTCTGTTAGAGACTTCAGCTTGCCCATTTGTCTGTGGATGATACGGGGTAGCCACTTTGTGGCTAATTCCATATCGGACCATAGCGGAGTAAAGCTGTTTATTGCAGAAATGAGTACCCCCATCACTGATTATGACTCTGGGAACACCAAATCTGCTGAAGATGTGTTTCTAGAAGAATTTCAGCACGGTTTTAGTATCACTAGTGGGTGTAGCAATTGCTTCTACCCATTTAGATACATAGTCCACTGCCACCAGAATGTAAGTGTTTGAGTATGATGGTGGGAATGGACCCATAAAGTCAATTCCCCGTACATCAAACAACTCAATCTCTAAGATTCCTTGTTGAGGCATGGTGTATCCATGAGGTAAGTTACCAGCTCTTTGGCAGCTGTCACAGTTACGCACAAATTCTCGGGCATCTCTATAGAGAGTAGGCCAGTAGAAGCCACATTGGAGGACCTTAGTGGCTGTTCGCTCACTTCAAAATGTCCCATTTACTGTGATCCATGGCAATGCCACAGGATCTTTTGTGCTTCTTCTCTGGGTACACATCTGTGGATCATTCCGTCTACACATCTCTTAAAGAGATATGGCTCATCCCATAGGTAGTACTTGGCATCTGAAATTAATTTCTTTCTTTGCACTCTGCTGTACTCCTGTGGTATGAACCTCACAGCTTTGTAATTTGCAATATCTGCAAACCATGGAGCTTCCTGGATGGCAAAGAGTTGCTCATCTGGGAAAGTCTCAGAGATCTCAGTAGAAGGGAGGGATGCCCCAGCTACTGGTTCTATTCGGGACAGATGATCAGCTACTTGGTTCTCTGTCCCTTTTCTGTCTCTTATTTCTATATCAAACTCTTGCAGAAGCAACACCCATCTTATAAGCCTGGGTTTTGAATCCTACTTTGTGAGTAAGTACTTAAGAGCAGCATGGTCAGTGTACACAATCACCTTGGATCCCACTAGATAGGATCTAAACTTGTCAATGGCATAGACCACTGCAAGTAACTCTATTTCTGTGGTTGTGTAATTCTTCTGTGCATCATTTAGAACACGGCTGGCATAATAAATGACGTGCAGAAGCTTGTTATGCCTCTGTCCCAACACTGCACCAATGGCATGGTCACTGGCATCACACATTAGTTCAAATGGTAATGTCCAGTCTAGTGCAGAGATGACTGGTGCTGTTACCAGCTTGACTTTTAGGGTCTCAAATGCCTGCAGACACTGTGTGTCAAACACAAATGGTATGTCAGCAGCTAGAGGTTGCTCAAAGGTTTTGCAATTTTCGAAAAATTCTTTATAAACCTCTTGTAGAATCCTGCATGCCCCAGAAAGCTTTTGATTGCCTTAACATTGGCAGGTGGTGGTAATTTTTCAATTACCTCTACCTTTGCCTTGTCCACCTCTATTCCCCTGCTTGAAATTTTGTGTCCAAGGACAATTCCTTCAGTCACCATAAAGTGGCATTTCTCCCAGTTTAAAACCAGGTTAGTCTCTTGGCACCTTTTTAGGACAAGTGCTAGGTGGTCAAGACAAGAGCTGAATGAGTCTCCATATACTGAGAAGTCATCCATGAAGACTTCCAGGAATTTCTCCACCATATCAGAGAAGATGGATAGCATGCATCTCTGAAAGGTTGCAGGAGCATTACACAAACCAAAAGGCATCCTCCTATAGGCAAACACGCCAGAATGGCAAGTAAATGCTGTTTTCTCTTGGTCTTGAGGATCTACTGCAATTTGGTTGTAACCTGAATAGCCATCCAAAAAGCAGTAATAATCATGACCAGCTAGTCTTTCTAGCATTTGGTCTATGAATGGTAAAGGAAAATGATCCTTTCTGGTGGCTGTATTGAGCCTTCTGTAGTCAATACACATACGCCACCATGTGACTATTCTTGTAGGAACCAGTTCATTCTTTTCATTATGAACCACTGTCATGCCTCCCTTTTTGGGGACAACTTGGACAGGGCTCACCCAGGGGCTATCAGAAATAGGATAAATAATCCCAGCCTCTAGTAATTTAGTGACCTCTTTCTGCACCACCTCCTTCATAGCTGGATTTAGCCTCCTTTGTGGTTGGACAACTGGTTTGGCATTATCTTCCAACAGGATCTTGTGCATGCATCTAGCTGGGCTAATGCCCTTAAGATCACTTATGGACCACCCAAGAGCTGTCTTGTGTGTCCTTAGCACTTGAATCAGTGCTTCCTCTTCCTGTGGATTTAAAGCAGAGCTTATAATCACTGGAAAAGTGTCACCCTCTCCCAGAAATGCATACTTCAGGGATGGTGGTAATGGTTTGAGTTCAGGTTTGGGAGGTTTATCCTCCTCCTGAGGAATTTTCAAAAGTTCTTTTGTTTCCTCTGGTTCTTCCTGATCAGGCTGAGCATCCTTGAAGATGTCCTCAAGCTCTGAATCTAGACTTTCAGTCATATTGATCTCTTCCACCAAAGAGTCAATAATGTCAGCACCCATGCAGTCATTTGGTGTGTCTGGATGCTGCATAGCTTTCACAGCATTCAACTTGAACTCATCCTCATTGACTCTCAGGGTTACTTCCCCTTTTTGTACATCAATGAGAGTTCATCTAGTTGCTAGGAAAGGTCTTCCTAGAATGAGAGTTGCACTCTTGTGCTCCTCCATTTCCAGCACCACAAAGTCAGTTGGAAAGGCGAATGGCCCAACCTTGACAATCATGTCCTCTATTATGCCTGATGGATGTTTAATGGAGCCATCAGCAAGTTGGAGGCATATCCGGATTGGTTTGACTTCTTCAGTCAACCCAAGCTTTCTGATAGTGGATGCAGGTATTAAATTGATGCTTGCTCCAAGATCACATAGGGTTGTCTTGGTGCAAGCACCTTCTAATGTGCATGGTATCATAAAGCTTCCTGGATCTTGAAGCTTTTCTGGTAAGCTTTTCAGAATGACTGCACTGCATTCTTCAGTGAGAAATACTTTTTCAGTTTCTCTCCAATCCTTCTTATGACTTAAGATCTCTTTCATAAACTTAGCATAAGAAGGTATTTTCTCAAGTGCCTCTGCAAACGGAATCTTTATTTCAAGAGTCCTTAGGTAGTCTGCAAAGCGGGCAAATTGCTTATCCTGCTCCGCTTGGCGGAGTTTCTGAGGATAAGGCATCTTGGCTTTATATTCTTCAACCTTAGTTGCTGCAGGTTTATTCCTTACAGAAGTGGTTGGAGAAGCCTTTTTAGAGGGGTTACTATCAGCACTCTAAGGTGTCTGATTCCCCATTGGCGTTTGAACGCCAGGATTGGGTGAAGTTTGGGCGTTTAACGCCAACTTTCCCCCCTTTTCTGGCGTTTGAACGCCAGAACTGGGCAGGGAATGGGCGTTTAACGCCAGCTTTCCCCCCTTTTCTGGCGTTTGAACGCCAAAAGTATTCCTCTCTGGGCTCTTACTGTCCTCAGAGGGATTTTGGACAGTGATTTGGTCATCCTCTGTCAATTGTTCCTTATTTGGCTTTTTGCTACTTTGAGCAGTGTTATTCAATGTCTTCCCACTCCTCAGTTGAACTGCTTGGCATTCTTCTGTTATCTGTTTAAATAGCTGCTGTTTTGCCTGATTCAACTGAGATTCTATGTTCTTGTTAGCAATTTTAGTTTCTTGGAGCATCTCATTAAATTCTGCTAACTATTTTGTCATCAGCTGTAATTGCTGATTAAGCTCAATCATCTGTTCTTGAGGATTAGGATCAGTGGCTACTGCCATACCTTCCTCTTTTGTAGAGAACTCAGTGCTAGCGTACAAATATTGATTTCTAGCAACAGTATCTATAAGCTCTTGAGCCTCTTCAATTGTCTTCCTCATGTGTATAGATCCACCAGCTGAGTGGTCTAAAGACATATGAGCTTTTTCTGTAAGCCCATAGTAGAAGATGTCTAGCTGTACCCACTCTGAAAATATTTCAGAGGGGCATTTTCTTAGCATACCTCTATACCTCTCCCAGGCATTGTAAAGGGATTCATTATCCTCTTGTTTAAAGCCTTGGATGTCCAGCCTTAGCTGTGTCATCCTTTTTGGAGGGTAAAATTGATTCAGGAATTTGTCTGATAACTGTTTCCATGTCTTTATGCTTGCTGTAGGTTGGTTATTCAACCACCTCTTAGCTTGATCTTTTACAGCAAATGGAAACAGTAATAGTCTATAGACATCCTGATCCACCTCTTTATCATGTACTGTGTTAGCAATTTGTAAGAACTGTGCCAGAAACTCAGTAGGTTCTTCCTGTGAAAGACCGAAATACTGGCAATTTTGCTGCACCATGATAATGAGTTGGGGATTTAGCTCAAAGCTGCTTGCTTTGATGGGAGGAATACAGATGCTACTCCCATATGCAGCTGTAATGGAGTTAGCATATGACCCCAGAGTCCTTCTGGACTGTTCAATTCCACTTAGGTCCATGATGGAAAAAAGGGAATATGATATGAATTCACAAGCAAAATAAAATATATATAAATTTTTTTTGAATTGACCGAAAAAATAAAATAAAACAAAAGGAAAACAAAATAAATTTTCAAAAACTAAAAGAAAATAAGATCAAAGCAAATTGAAAACTAAATCAATTAATTAGTTAAAAAGATTTTGGAATTAGCAATTGAAAAGATATGATTGAAAATCATTTTGAAATAGATTTGATTTTTTTTTTGAAATGAGGAAAGAGAAAAACAACAAAATGACACCAAACTTAAAATTTTTAGAAAATCAGACACAAATTTTCGAAAACTTAAAGGAAAACAAAAAGAAGACACCAAACTTAGAATTTTTAAAGATCAAAAAGAGACAAAGGACATGCAAATTCGAAAATTAAAAGAAAAACAAAAGCATGCAATTGACACCAAACTTAAAATATGAAACTAAACTCAAATAAAAGACTCTAAACCAACAAAAAAAATAAAACAGTCATAATCTAAGTAACAAGATAAACCGTCAGTTGTCCAAACTCAACAATCCCCGGCAATGGCGCCAAAAACTTGGTGCACGAAATTGCAACCACACTTTTGCAATCCCACACAACTAACCAGCAAGTGCACTGGGTCGTCCAAGTAATACCTTACGTGAGTAAGGGTCGATCCCACGGAGATTGTCGGCTTGAAGCAAGCTATGGTTATCTTGTAACTCTTAGTCAGGATATCAATAATTATCATGTTTGATTGTGAAAAGCAAAAGAACATGAAATAAGTACTTGTTTTGCAGTAATGGGGAACAGGTTGAGGTTTTGGAGATGCTCTATCTTCTGAACCTCTGCTTTCCTACTGTCTTCTTCTTCAAGCACGCAAGGCTCCTTCCATGGCAAGCTGTATGTAGGGTTTCACTGTTGTCAATGGCTACCTCCCATCCTCTCAGTGAAAATGTTCAACATGCTCTATCAAAGCACGGCTAATCATCTGTCGGTTCTCAATCGGGTTGGAATAGAATCCAGTGATTCTTTTGCGTCTGTCACTAATGCCCAGCCCTTAGGAGTTTGAAGCTCGTCACAGTCATTCAATCCTTGAATCCTACTCAGAATACCACAGACAAGGTTTAGACCTTCCGGATTCTCTTGAATGCCGCCATCAATTCTAGCTTATACCACGAAGATTCTGATTAAGGAATCCAAGAGATATCTACTCAATCTAAGGTAGAACGGAGGTGGTTGTCAGGCACACGTTCATAGTTGAGAATGATGATGAGTGTCACGGATCATCACATTCATCAGGTTTAGGAACAAGTGATATCTTAGAATGGAAGCAAGCATGATTGAATGAAAAATAGTAGTAATTGTATTAATCCATCAAGACACAGCAGAGCTCCTAACCCCCAACCATGGGGTTTAGAGACTCATGCCGTAGAAAATACAATGAGAAACGTGTAATGTGTCATGAGGTACAGATACAAAATCAAAAGATCCTATTAATAGTGAACTAGTAGCCTAGGGTATACAAAAATGAGTAAATGACGTAAAAATCCACTTCTGGGTCCACTTAGTGTGTGCTTGGGCTGAGCATTGAAGCTTTCATGTGTAGAGACTTTTTCTGGAGTTAAACGCCAGCTTTTATGCCAGTTTGGGCGTTTAACTCCAATTTTTGTGCCAGTTCCAGCGTTAAACGCTGGGAATTCTGAAGCTGATTTGCAACGCCAGTTTGGGCCATCAAATCTCGGGCAAATTATGAACTATTATACATTGCTGGAAAGTCCAGGATGTCTACTTTCCAACGCCGTTGAGAGCGCGCCAATTGGGCTTCTGTAGCTCCAGAAAATCTGCTTCGAGTGCAGGGAGGTCAGAATCCAACAGCATCTGCAGTCCTTTTCAGCCTCTGAATCAGATTTTTGCTCAAGACCCTCAATTTCAGCCAGAAAATACCTGAAATCACAGAAAGATACACAAACTCATAGTAACGTCCAGAAAAGTGAATTTTAACTAAAAACTAATAAAAATATAATAAAAACTAATTAAAACACACTAAAAACATACTGAAAACAATGCCAAAAAGCGTATAAATTATCCGCTCATCATATACATAATAGACTTCTTACGTTTTATATTCAACATCCCATTCTCATTTGTATTTGTTCATAGAAAAAATGTAAACAAAATGCTTTAAATCAGAGTAAGCAACTTTACACACATACTTGGGGCTCCAAAATATTGGTAAGAAAAAAAGACGAAGTGGTAATAAATAATTATTCTTTTGAAATTTTGCTTAATCTTCCAGAATATGGTGTTGTTATTTATATAATTGTGTTGATATCAATGTTATAGGAGAAAGTACGTGGAAGGCTTGTTGGTAGAGGAGAGTTGTTTATCATCACTCATAAAAAATGGCTCATATATCCATGTCGATGCGCGTGTTGTCGGTGTAAGTAATGTTTGAAAATTTTAAACTTCTCTTATTGTATATATCGTGCTCATTTTAAATCATCATAACCCAATTTCTTGTATATCTGTTGAAAGAAATTACGAATATTGAGATTCAAGATGAATCCTCTAAGCACCTTTCACAAAATGATTCGCTAGCACAAGTTCTTGGAAATGAGCACCCAGAACGAGTTCGTACCTTAGTGCTGGACCATATCCTACCTAAGTTTTTGGTAACGCTGTTGCACAACCGTCGAGTTCTAGTGTGCCAAATGAAGAGTATGAGAGGAGCATTGCAGAATTAACGGCTAAGATAGAAGAAGAGCACGCGAAGAGACAGTCAATAGAGAAGCTTTTGGGATATCTAATCCGACAGCAAGGAGACAATTTGGCAGCTGATGTTGTTGCAAAGATGGATTATTTGGGCAGTACACCAATCTCATCGCACGCAAGGCCATCTTCACCTGGCAATCATGACCAGCAACAAAAATAATGACTTTCAATCATTGTTATTAGATACTATTGAATTTAACTTGTTTTAGTACTTTATATTTATTTTCTTGAAATTTTCAAATTTTACTTTATATTGAATGATGCACTTATGACAGTCTCATTATATATGTTATGTTTGCATATACATAATTTAGTTTGTTATGCTATTTTGTTGTTTTATTTAGTTGGAAGTCTTTAAATTAATCGGTAACTAATACATTAAAGTTGAATAAACCGATAGTTATAAAAAAGGCTGAAACTTTGATGGGAATCCAGAATTTGGCAGCGGTTTTTAACCGCCGCAAAGTGGTAATCGTTTTCATTTTCTTGCTATTTAGCGGCGGTTTACAACCACGGTAAAACGGTCATCATTTTCATTTCAATGCTATTTAGCGGCAGTTTGCAACCGTTGCAAAATTAATATGCATTTTTTGACCCCCTGTAGCAGCGGGTAAAAATCGCCGCAAAATCTTTGTTATTTTGCGGCGGTTATTCAACGGTTAGCTTAAATCACCGCTATCCATTTACTCTTAGGTTATCTTTCAGTGGGTATTTAACCGCCGTAATTTACCGATAGTGTTGTAGTGCCTTCTCATTTTTCATCTTCTACTCTCTATGAAACTACCACACACACATAAGAATAGAATTATGGATGGCCATGTTGGTAAATTATGCGAAAACATAGACAAAAACACAATTCAGATAACATCTGGCACAAAGTATTCCCATGAATTAGACCCTTCATTGCTCATTGATCTCTTCCAAAGCTCAAACAACAACCTAATCACAAGAAGTTGTAGAATATATTTCCTCACCAAAACCCAAATTCTATTACTCCCCAATTCTCCATCAACCCAACGTAACACAACTTAATTAAAATATAACTTATGGACACTAAGAGATATAAAGAAATTTCATAATGACAATAATTTACATTGTTCGATGAGAAATCAAACAAAACCCCGTCAAATAATTTAACCTTGCACTCCAACCCGTAAAAGTACTGGATCGCAGATGATAATGAAATTAAATGGAACCTTAAAATAAAAATCTAAACTTTCCACCAGAGAATGGCGTGGAGCTTCGAGGAGGTCAATCCAATCAGAAAGAACAACGCTTCACACAGATCATCCATCGCAAAATAGGATGAGAAAGTAAATGGAGAATTTCAAAGAACCTAGCATTCTAAAATGCAAACTTGAGTAGAGAATAGAATTAGGATCGAGAAGTGCAGTAAAACTATAAGAATTTCAATGAGTGAATCAAGAGTCAAAGAGATGGCAGGCGGGCAGTAATGGCGGACGAGCTGTGGATGAGGCAGAGGGTGACGAGTATGCGAGGGATGACGAGCACGCAACACATGACAACCACGTGAGGGAACACGAGAATGCAATGGCCAACGAGAATGCAATAGATGCCGAGCGTAGGAGACATGGCTACCACTACAAGAAAAGTACTAAGTACCATCAGAATTATCGTCAATCTATACCGGCAGATTTGTCATCAAATTTTTCGACGGAAAGGAGGAGAATTCATCACCATAAAAGGTTACCATAGAAGAGATTTTCCGTCGGTAATATCGATGGTAATTATTGGCGCAAAAATATAACTCTTGGGCGGCAATATTTCCATCGGATTTTTCGTCGCTATATTCTGCTGGTATCACGGTTTAGTGAAACACATCATTTTGGTGATTTTTTTTTACGATAAATCCAATAGTAAAATTGGGTTAAAATTCAAACGCAAAACTCTTCTCCCTCACTTGTATGAATGCTCTCTCTCTCTCTCTCTCTCTCTCTTCTTGTCTTCTCTCTCCCTTGCCATCGAACTATCACCGTTGCCACCTCCGGGAGCTCATCATCATTCTCACCGCTGCTTGGAGTACCTATTAAAGCCTCCGTTGTACATCGTTGTCGATTTTGTTGCTGTTGTTTCTGTTGCATCCTCTGCCATAGTTGCCATTCATGTCAGCGTCACTGCCATCTCTATCACCCCACATTAAAGAGACCTTGCAGCCACTATAAACAGATTTATTGTTAGTATGGTTATTTTATTTTTACATATTAATTTGTGACTTTAGAATTTTGTTACGTTTTTGTTGAATTAGTGGTTAACTTTTTTTAATGAAGTGTATGACTAAGATTTGTTGTGTTAATTTAATGGATATAAACATTAAATAATGTTAGAGTAGGTTAAGTAAGGTGAGATTAAGAGTGCTTATTTTAGTTGAGTTTAGTGAATGAGTTCCTTTGAATTTCATTAAACTTATGTCGCTTACTTTTGTCATGCCTCTTGTTAGTTTGCTGAAATTAGAATTAGGTTTTAATTAATTGAAATAGTGAGTTTAACTTATTCTTTCAAATTAGTTTTTGAATTAGTTTCAAATTGTGAATTATTTTCTCTAAGATTATTTGAAGTTTGCATTTTTTTTATTTGTGAAGTAATATTCCAGGTTTGTTTTCTATCTCTGAATATAATGAATTATTCAAATTTTATGTTGGACTTACTTATCCTAGGATAGAGTTTTAGGACGGAAGTGGGAGAAGGTCGCGTAGTGGCGCCTTCTTGAAACCCTTATTTGCCAAAAAGTTATGGAGTTATAAGAGGTTGCGCACTAGAACGGTTAGGATTTGATGTTTTATTGAATGCGTGTATGTTAAAATTTATGCTAACAGGTGTTTTCTCTGTGAAAACTGTTATATTTATTTGATGGATATCTTTGAATTAAGGAGAAGTTCTGTCGAATTATCGTTTAAATTATTTAAAACATGTTTGGTTTGTCAAAAATGATAATTGTATTGGGCAAAAAATTCTAATTATAGGGTACATTGCCGAATTTTCTAAAAAATTTAATAATTTGTGTTGTTTGTTGAATTCTATGGTATGTGTTTCAATATGATTTCAAGTCATCGTCTATGAACGTATGATGGGGATAACGGTGGCTGGGAGAATTTAAAACTTGAATTCTTTGAGGCGGTTGATGCGTTTGTTGCGCATGCCTTCAGCATGGAACCGTTTAGGTCTGAAGGGATATCTAGGTGTCCGTGTCAAAAGTGTCGACTGACTAAGTGATTAGTACTTGCGGATATGATCTTCACCTCTACCGTAACGGGTTTAAACATGGGTATTGGATGTGGACGGAATACGAAAAAGTGGACGATTAGGGAAATAACTGGTCTGCCTCCAATTTGAATATGTCTAATGGTTGATCAACAAAGGTTCGAGTGGTGAAAAAACTAAATATGGAAGAAATGACTTGGAAGGGAAACCAAGAGAGACACAACGAGATGGTGTTTAATGCAACATATGTTACGGAATCAGAAGAGGCTAAACAAGAGCCTAACCAAGAGGAAAAAAGATTTTATCATCTGTTAGAATCTGCTGCGAAACCTTTGTTCGAGGGGTGCGTTGATAAACCGCTATTTTACGGTTTATCTTATGCTTATTTCAGTAGATTTTACCCATTATTCTCACACTTATTCATGTAAATTGCATGTTTTACATTTTTCTTCCTGATTTTGTGCTATAATTGAAAACATACTTTTTTGGCCTTAAATTTGCTACTTTTAATTCCTCCTTATTACCATTCGATGCCGTGATATGTTTGCTGAGTGTTTTTAGGGTTTATAGGACAGGAATGACTTAGAGGATGGAAAGGAAGCATGCAAAAGTGGAAGGAACACAAGAAAATGAGGAAATCCAAAGCTAGCAGCGACGCACACGCATGGGCGACACGTACGCGTGAACTACGCATGCGAGTGACCAGGATTTTTACTCATCGACACGTACGCGTGGGCGACGTGTACGCGTAACGAGCGTCACGTGCTGCAATTCACAGAAAACACTGGGGGCAACTTCTGAGCTCCTTTTTGACCCAGTTTTAAGCCCAAAATTCCAAATTAGAGGTTGTAGAGTGGAGCAAATGGGGACATACATTTATGATTCATCATTATTCACACTTTAGGTTTTAGATGTAGTTTTCTAGTGAGAGAGGCTCTCTCCTCTCTCTAGGTTTTAGGTTTTTAGTTTTATTTCTTCCCCAATTCATATTTTCATGTTGCTTTAATTTAGTTTCTCTTCTACATTCTATTATTCTAGTAGTTTAGTTATCTATTTCCCTTTATGGTTTCCTTATTTTGCTAATTTGGTTTATGAATTCTTCATGTTAGATTCAATTTCTTATTAATACAATTTGAGGTACTTCATGTTTATTGCTTCTCTCTTCATTTGTTATTGTGTCTTGCAATTGGGTATCTTAGATTTTTTTTATCTCTTATTAATGTTCTATGTTTTTATTCTGTGCCTTCCAACTATTTGATAAAATGCTTGGGAGGATTTTAAATTAGATTTTTATGTTCTTAACTTGGATTGATTATTTAGAGACTCTTGAGTTATCAAAAGTCTTTTGTTGATTATTAATTGAGACTTGCTAGCTGGCTTAGACTTCACTAAATCTAGTCTTTGATTAGGACTTGTGAACCTAAGTTGACTTTGCTCACTTGACTTACCTTAATTGTTAGATGTTAACTAAGTGAAAGCAAAAGACAATTACCATCACAATTGATAATGATAATTAGGACATGACTTCTAATTCTTTTTCCTTGTTAGGAACTTTCTTAGTTATTATTTTACTTATTTGTTATTTACATTCCTTGCTTATTAAACTCAAAACTCAAAAAGATACTTTTCCATAACCAATTATAAGTACACTTCCCTGCAATTTCTTGAGAGACGACCCGAGGTTTAATACTTCAGTTGATTTTATTGAGTTTGCTTAAGTGACAAACATATTAAATTTGATTGAGGTTTAATTGTCGGTTTAGAACTATATTTGCAACGCGATTATTTTTGTGAAAATCTTTACCAATGATTTTTCCCCTATCATGAATTCATTCAGAGTTATCTACATGTGTTAGAATGATGAGTATTAAATCGGAGTCAAATCATACTCAAGAGTCTTTTGATAAGTGGGCCACACTTTACAATAAACTGGTACCTGTTGGCACCGCGGACATCCCTCGAAACCACTACGAAAGAAAGAAGTTAGTTTCGAAATTGGGTTTAAATTCGATGAAAATTGATTGTTGTTTGAATATTTGTATGCTGTATTACAAGAGGAATGCAGACCTAACGAAATGGATGCACTACTTACCCTTAATCCATAGGCTGAAACGATTGTATATATCGATGAGTTCAATTCTTCACATGACCTAGCATAGTAACAACAGAGATGATGGAATCATGACACATCCATCACACAGAGAAGCTTGGAAACATTTTGATTGGATCCTACATTTGCGAGAGAGCCTAGAAACGTTAGACTAGCTTTGTGCTCTAACGGGTTCGTACTTAATTCCAATTTTTGTAAGGCATACTCTTATTGGGTTGTAATCGTGTCACCTTATAACCTGAGTCCTGAAATGTGCATGACGAACCCTTACATGTTCCTAACTTGTATCAGACATGGTCTCAACAACCAAAGGCCAAAATAGATATCTTTTTTCAACCCTTGGTGGATGAGTTAAACGTGTTATGGATCCATGGTATAGAAACGTATAATATTTCAACGAAGGCAAACTTACAACTGCATGCTGCATTGATGTGGACTATTAACGACCTTCCTACATATGGAATGTTATTAGGTTGGTCTATTTAGGACAGAATGGCATGTACCATTTGTACCGAGGATACACAGACATTTTGGTTGACGAATGGCGGTAAGAATTCGTGGTTTGATTGTCATCGAATATTTTTTGACATGGATTATCCTTTTCAACGCAACAAGCACTCGATCATAAAGAATGAAACTGAACAACAAGAGGCACATGTGAGGTTGGGTGGTAGACAAGTTTGGCATCGTGTTAGTAGAATCCCAAGGATCGTCAATAACGGGACAGGTTTGAGATCTCCAGGATATGGCAAGGAGCATAATTGGACTAAACAGAGTATATTTAGAGTTGCCTTATTAGAAAGACAACTTAGTTCGATATTGTCTTGATGTGATGCAGATTGAAAAAACTTATTTGATAATATTATGAACACAGTAATGGACAATGAGCGAACAAAAGATAACGATAAGGCTAGGTTAGACTTAGTGGACATTTGCGGGCGGCCAGATCTAAACTTGAAGAGACTTAATAACAGACGGTGGGTTAAAACAAAGGTTGTATTCGCTCTAATGAAGGACCAAAGACAAAATATTTGTAACTTGATTAAAGGATTAAGGTTTCCTGATGGTTCTTCTAACTTGAGCAGGTCTGTAAACGTCTCATAGGGTACATTTACTAGGTTGAAGAGTCATGATTGTCATGTCTTCATGGAAATTTTGCTTCCTACCGCGTTTAGAGAACTTCCAACCAACATCTAGGAACCCCTCACAGAAATAAGTAAGTTTTTTGAGGAGTTATGTGCTACGAAACTTAGTATTAATGATCTCACAGTCATAGACAAGAACATTTCCGTCATACTTGGTAAGCTAGAAAGGATATTCGCACCATCTGTTTTTGACGTTATGGAACACTTAGCAATCTACCTACCATACAAAGAAATACTATGTGGGATGGTCCAATTTAGGTGGATGTACCCATTTGAATGGATGATTTGGTTCATTCAAGCGCACCATGAATAACAGAGCTCGGATTGAGAGCAGTATCTGCGAAACATTTCTAGGTAAGGAAACATCTGCATTTTACTCATTATATTTTCTGCCTCATGCTGAGTCACGTAGAACAATAGTTGCAAGAAATGATAGGAGGGGAGAATCCTCGTCAAGTGGAACAACATACCCAATTTTTGCTCCGAAAGGAGCTGCAATGGGTGCGGGAAAGTAACTACTGGTTAGAGCTGAAGAAAATCGATGCCGCACATCTGCATGTGTTATTTAGCTATGACTAGATTTTATCCTACCTCATGTGGGTTTTTTAAGTCTTCGTAAATATTGTAGTAAGTAAGATACTAACTTCTTAATCTAATCAAAACTTCTTTCTCCTTTTCTATTATATAGGTTATTCCAAGAGGCAAATCCTGAAACCTCATTGAATAATTTTTCACATTGGTTCAGAGAATACGTCAACACTAGCGTGCATCTAACTGACACAACAGATTCGAAACTAGTTGCATTGAGTTTCTGCCCAATGAACAAAGACAATAGCTACCCAGTATACAATGTTAATGGATATCGGCTCTATTCTTTACAATGGTCGATTGGAAAGAAAACAGATAACACCAGAGTGTGGGTTTGTGGGGATTCAGGCGGTGGTCATTCTGATTGGTTTAGTGTGTTACACAACATAATTCAATTAGAGTATTTCTATCGCACAATGTACAAGGTGTGAATGTTTAAATGAGAATGGTATGATCCAAGTTCGCAACAAGAAACACGAAAGCACAAGGACTACGATATCACTGAAGTTATTGTAACTAGGAAATATAAGCAATACTATCCTTTTATTTTACCTCAAAATGCACGACATGTATACTAATTGCCTTATCCGAGTTCATGCAAGTCCAGTTGAGTGGTTGTGGTTAAGACTAAGCCAAGAGGCCGCATTAAGTCTGATGATAGGACAGAGGGTCAGGAACCTTACCAAATTGATGACACAAATCCTTTGAAAATGGTGGTTAATACTGGTGAGCCGATCACCCTTATGTCGACTATTATGGATGATGATATCATTGACCTTGGAATAGATGATGACGCACTACCACCAGAGGACGACAATCTTCAAGAAGAAGACAGGGTCGATGGCGATGAAGAAGAGAAAGACAAGTTCGATGATCAGGAAACTACCTTGGAAGAGGAGGATGGTGAACCAAAAGAAGAAGATGATGAATCTGAATAGGGTTAATGTAAATATAGTTCTATGATATGTATTTCTTTACCAAACTTTGAGAACAATGTAATATAATTATCATTGTTTCAGATATTTCAATTACCAACCTTCCGTATTTTTAATTTGTTTGTTTGATATTTCATATCAGGTTTAAAGTACTGTTTCAATTATTAATTATCATTAGGGTACATTATAGATGGACGGAAAAAGATTATTAAAAAATAAAAAAGACTACCATCGGAATATACCGACGGTAATAGCCCAGTCAATTTTTCAAAAAAAAAAAAATATTTCCGTCGGCATTACCGTCGAATTAGTCCATCGGTAAGATGGCGTGGAGACGTATGATATGGCGCCAACGTTACCGTCGAAAAATTTTTGACGATAACGTTCAACAGATTTCATTTTCTTAATAACCATAATAACCATATTCTGTCGTTAAATTCGACGAAAATTACTGCCGAACACAAAAATCCGACGGTAATATATATTACTAGCGAGGTTTATTATGTTGGATAAATACAGACGCAAAATCCGATGGTAACCATTGTACCGTCGGATTTTATTCATTTTTCTAACGATAATTCTATCGGTATTCAGCGTTTTTCTTGTAGTGGATAGGAGAGCTCAGCGAATGAAGAACTTAGGTGTGAGTGAGTGTGGGATAAAATGCCAAGAGTTATTTTTTAATTTTAGAAAAATATAAAGATTATTTTCAATTTAGTTTCCATCCCTAATAGTGAGAATATTTTTTAACAAAATATTCTATTATCTCTAATATTTTTGTCACAGTAGAGACTAAATTTTAAAAAGAATTATGATATAAGAACTTAATTATAAAAAATATAAAATTTAATTAAAAATTTGTTAAAACTATAAAAACATGCAGAATAATTAAATCTTATATTAATTTAATTTATTATAGTTGTTGTTATGTTATGCCTTATGACAGTTTTTGATTTGTTATTACGTAAAAATGTAAAATTTTAGATTTTATTGATATTGAATTAGTAATTTTAGGTCTCTTAAAATTTATATCAATAATTTAAACAATTTTATTATTTATTTACTTAAACTGATTTAACCAAGATGAAATCACAATTAGATTATTGAACTTTTAATTTAAACCATTCTCTTTATCAATTTATTAACCGGTCTAAGTCTCCTAACCTTAGATAGGTTTTATATGCTGTACGTGTTTGTAACTTATATATACTTTCTGTACGTATCGTTAAATTTTAATACCTAAAATAAACTTAAAATAATATATAACTTAATATTTTTTTTATACATTAGTCAACGCACTAAAGAAAAAAAAAGAAATCACCTATAAAGATTACTATATATATAGATAGGAACAAGTTAGGAATAAGTTGGCAAATATGACTAAAAGTAGGTATGGATTGAGTGGGGCATTCGTTGAATAATATATTTTGCCATCCACCATCCTTGACTGTGCTCTTGAATATGGTTGAAGGAATGGTGTTTGTTATTTAATATATTTATAATAATAATATTATTATTTGCATAATCATTATATTGTATAATCAGAAATAGCCATATAAATAAATATAAATTCTAGCATACATTAAATTGCGTACTTAAGATTAAAACTATGTTATATTTAACAAAATATTATTTATATATTAAAATAGTTATTAAAATTAATTATCATGTATTTCTATATAAATATTTGTGAAGTTTAATATATATTTAATGTATATTTTGTATTTTAATAAATATTTTACTAATGACTAAATTTAGTGACTAATTTTAATATATATCTAATATATTTATATATTTTATATTATCTTTTTATTTATACGATGTGATATTAACCTAGTCTAAAAAAATTCTACTAATGTGCCATTAGAATTTTATGTGCTTTGCTAGAATTTTTATAAAGCAATCTTAATTTTCATAATTTGACGCGATTCATGCTAAGTGTGTCACATAGATCACAAATATAACAACAAACACTACTTTCTTAGACTCAGATTGACGTATAAATCAAGATGATGAAGATCCAATTATTGTTTTGGAGGAGAAAGATATTCATGTAGATATAGAAAGGTGCTCTAGAAGCTTGATAAGAAAACTTTAGGTAAACAAGTAATTTTCTGTTGGAATAGTGGAATCGTAATGCAAACTATTTGGAGACAACCACAGAGGTTCAAGGTAATTAATCATGGTAGGAATGTGTTTTAATTTTTCTTTCAAGACAGAAGAGATGCCATAAAAATTGAACGGGATGCACCATAACTCTTTAAGAACTATATTTTAAATATAAAACAATGGAAGGATAATAACAGATTAGGAATTTCGATTTCACCCAAGTTTCGAGGTGGATTCAATTTTGGGGACTTCCGGAGCACTACAAAACAAAAGACCTAGGATGGAAACTAGGTTGCTCGTTTGGGAATTTTCTAAATGTGGATCTCTTTTAAATAAGAGGCAAAAAAACACATTCTAGTGAAGGCACAATTCAGCCTAGATATTACTAAATTGATTAAAAGATCCCTATGTGTAGCCGGATCAAATAAAAAGGTGCTGGAATTTGCTCTGAAGTATGATCAGATCAAAAACTTTTGTAATTACTACGGCTATGTGAGTCACGAGGCAAGGGTGTGCAATTTTCAACTTGAAGATTTCTTGAAAGGATATGTTAAAGAAAAAAGGTAGGGAAAATGATTGAAATCAAATCAAATAGGAAGAAGAGAGAATTCCATGAAAGATAACTTTGACCCTAATTGTTCCGTTAAATGAGGAGATTAGGCAAAATAAGGTTAAAAAGCCTACCCCAGTGAACCTGATCAGAAATTTGGCTAGTTTATCAATGCAATTACAGCCTACTTGAAAGAAAGATGAAGGAGAAGAGGTAATGAGTAAGAGCATAACAGTGCAGAATGAACTGTTATTAGAACATAATGTAATTTAGATGTTGCAACCAATGACAGAAAAGAAGTGGAGACCTAGGAATGGAGGGAGAAGGAGACGGATTCGTGTTCATAAGCAAGGACGATAGGAGGGCAACAACATATAGGGAGAAAGGGTAAAATTTAAAACTATAAGCTCAAAAGAATTCTAAAGGTGGCTGGAAGCAATAGATGGGCCTCAAGGAGAAAGTACGCCTGCTAGACAAAAAAGATATGCTCAGAAGAGGGCAACGATGTTGAAGAGGGAGAGGGTGCAACCCACCACAATGGGTACCCAAAGATTCACGAAGATGATGATGTAAAACTATCGGGACATGGAAAATCCTTTGATAGTTCAAAACATACAAGGGATTTGTAGATTCCATTCTCCCGAGGCAATACTTTTATACAAAACAAAAAATATTACCTTGATTTTTAAGAGCAGAACAGAATCAGAATAACAGCAAACAATTCTAGACTCAAATTTAATTTAGGTTAATTAGCTCATTCATAATATACAATAGAGGGAGGATATAATCGGAAGACACTTTAGCCTAGAAATAGCATAAAAAATCTTGAAAACTGCTATTATGGAAGTAGGATAAGATTGGATTACCTGAAAAAGAGAACGAGATGAAAATTTTAAGGTGGCTTCTGGTTATAGAATAACTTTTCAAATGTTGCATTCCTTGATTAATTAACTACCAGCTCTGTGCAGGGAGAAGAATCTTTGGAATTCATTGTGGAACCTTCAATGTTCACCGATGATCAAGGTATTATTGTGGAAAGCCCTTCAAGACGGCCTCCTAGTCCGTTGTAGACTTCATGTGCGGCTACCGGTGATCCCAGAAAATTGCCCTAGATGTAACAATTTGAGAAAAAACATAAATCACTTCTTAATTGATTACTCAAGATCACAAGAAGTCTGGCAGAAGTCAAATTTGGGAGTATACCTATTGCAAGACAGTTCGGAGAAATTTTGGGTGCGATAGAGACGATTCTCGAAAGGAGCTCGACGAAGACACCATTGGAAAAGTAACATAGCACAAGCAGCAACTATCCTCTGAAAAATATGGACTGTGAGAAACCTTAAGGTATTTGAAAGCAAAAGCACCTCTCCAGATTCAATACTCACTTCAGCACATGAACTCATGGAGGACTTCCAGAAGAGAAATGAAACTTAGGATGTTTAGCTTTATTTAGTTTAAATTTGATTGAAAAATTCTTTTTTACATTGTTGTTTGGTTGTCTGATTTGGACTCACACCTATGTTCATTTTTCATTAATAAATGAATATCGCTTTATTTTTGAAAAAAAAAAATATTAACCTAGTCAATATATTAAACACATGACATTAATCTTTATTTTAGTGAGGCCAGTTACAAGCATAACAACTCCAGATTATTAGGTTATTTATTACAGCTGATTAGTTTTTTGTTAGCCTTAGTTAGTTAGAATCAGTTAGAAGTTAGTTAGCTTAGTTGTTACGTGTAACTTTCCCTCCAAGCTATACTCTATGCACTTGTATATATATGTAGAAACAAGAATAATCAATACACTTAGTTCATTTTCTCTTCCTTTAAATTCATTCTACTTTTCAAATTCTTTTCTCTTCTAACAGTGTATCATATAACATTCTTACACCTTCTGCAACCTCTATTTGATTCTAGAACAATTCTTTTTTCTTATCTTCATTCTTTTCTCTTCTCATAAACTCACACAATAGAAGTTTGATGAGAGCTTGATTACTTCACCGCTTTTCAGCTATGGCAAAAGTGAAAGAGCTCCGATCAAACAAGCTTGGAGAAGAGGTTATGGATCTTGTTTGCTTCTCAAAGGTCCGTTGATACTCTATAATGACAGATCCATACGCACTCTCAACAACAGACCAATGACGGATCCATACGCACTCTCAACAACAGACCAGTAGTTAAGTTTGATTATTGTAATTTAACAAGTAACTAAGGAAATTTATCATTCATGGAGCCAAACTATGAAGAAAGCGCTCAATACGAAGAGAAAGCTCATAAATGTTTCAATTTTCACGTCCAGTTCTCACTATAGATTCTAAGCATTTTGAGACTTGGCACTATGTTGTTGCATGATATGGTGAGTACTTGGATACTGAATTTTTTGAAAAAAAAAATTGCAACTTCACTAACCTATGTAGATTCAGCAGAAGAATTGTAGAATGATCTAAATGAAATGTTTGAACGTGGAAATAAACCTTGAATCTTTGAGCCAAATAGAGAATTAACGAATCTAAAGCATGGATCAATGACTGTATCACAATAGTTCACCAGAATTAAGATGCTATGCGAAGAGCTAATCCCTTATCATCAAGTGCAATGTAACTGTGGAGATGCACGTTCAATGCAAGAAATTCTAGAAATTTTATGACAAATTTTACTCATGGAGCCTGTCAGGTATAAATAAGGTTCTTTCACTAGTGGTTCAAGAGAAAAATTACACACCAATTGGTGTTAGTTTTTCGCCAAATCAGGGGTTGATATTTTTGCTAAGAATAGAATCATGGTAGAGGAAAGCACCATATGAAGAAAGATAAGCCTATGTGTTCTCATTGTGACTTGTTCGATCACATAGTGGAGAAAATGATAAAATTTATGGATTTTCTCTAGGTTATGGTAGAGGATGTGAAGAGAAACCCGCAATCCATCATGTAGCAACCTCTTAGCAGAAAAATGAGGCAAGCTTATCTCTAAACCTAGATGCCAACCAGGTTCAACAATCATTATCATGCTCAACTGCCAAAAAATTCAAGAACTGTCAGCAAACAAAATCCATTGAAGTGTCAACACTGGCAATTATAGTCTTCAATTCATTACTATCAAGATCTCAAATGCCTTTAAATTGTTAGATTTTAGACATTGAAACAACTATTCATATAACTTATGACATAAACTTTTTTTTCCGAAATTCATGCATGTCTTGAAACCTTTTTTAGTAATCCTTTCAAATGGCACACAATTTCAAGTCAAAATACATTGGAATAGTAATTTTGAACTCTAAAATCACGCTGCAAAATGCCTTTTATATACCTCAATTTTGTGTTAATCTCTTATCAGTTTTTCGTTCTTAAGAAACACACAAATTCCAATTACTATTTGGACATTATTACTTTAACATTCAGGATCTAAACTCATTGAAGAAGATTGGGAAGGTTGATTTGAGCAATGGGTTATATATCTTGAAGGCTGATCCACTTTCTAAGATTGATTCATTACTGCAACAGTATGATGTTATTACCGTTAATAATTTCTGTAATTTTGATATATGACATTTTTGCTTAAGTCATGTATCAAATAAAGTCTTTCAAAATTTTCTTGTATCAAATAAATCTTCATTTAGTCCAATCTATTCCATTTATCCATAAGCTTAATTCAAAAAGCTTTCTTTCGAATAGAAAATAATATATATCTAAATTCATTTGATCTTATTCATTGTGATGTTCGGAGAACTTACCATATTTTCATCTATAAGAAATATAGTTATTTTCTAAGTTTAGTTGATAATTGTACTAGATTTTGTTGGATTTATTTACTACATAGCAAGGATGAAGCTGCAAGATATCTCAAATAGTTCCCTACTTCTCTATTTATTTATTGGGACACAATTCAACATTAAATAAAGTGTTTCAGATTAGATAACACAAATGAACTAGGAGAAAAGGACAAATCGATCCCTAACCTTTTGGTTTACGAACATTTAAATTTCTAAAGATTTAAAAATACATTTAAGTCCTAACTTCTTCAAAATTTAGAAACATCAATTCCTAAGTCTAATTTATTCCATTTTAAAAACTCTCCCATGTGTGCATCCGTATTGACCAGGTCAGTACAACGAAAATCACGTTTGATTTTTTTTGTTAGTTCTGACAGATCTAAGTGAATATAAGAGATTGATATGTCCAAATTTTAAAAAGGTCAGAGACTTAAATTTATTTTCAAATCTTGGGAAACTTAAATATCGTCTACGGATCAAAATTTCAAAAATCTATTTGTCATTTTCTCAATGAACTAGTATTTGTATTTTCTTACTAGAAAGAGGAGTACCACATCAATCCTTATGCTCATATAAATCACAACAGAATGTTGTGATAGAAAAAAGTATCGACACATCTTTAATGTAGCAAGAGCATTATATTTAATTTTCAATCACAGGTTTTAATTTGGCTACGGGGAGAGTGCATCACCACTGTAATCTTTTTAATAAACAAAATACTACTATCGATCCCGTTTTAGTGACGATGATGAGTTTCAAAGGCAAAGCATAGATGAGAAGAAGGGTGGTTGTAGCAAGCAGTTAGAGAAAAAAAGAGGAACGACTATACGCAATTAGTCAATTCTATGGTGTCTTTCATGGATGTATTTGGAGTTCACGTTGGGGAATAGAAAAGTCCGTTTGAACATCTTGAACGTCCCACTATTATGTTTGGCAACTTTTTGGAACCCCTAATCCAGAAGTGCTTTCACCTCTGAACGTACGTTCACGTGAAGGTAAAAATTCTACCTTCTGCATTCACGTTGGAAAGGTTAATTACCGTTGAAGGAATTAGGTAAGAAATTTATTCTATAGCTACCAACTCTACCCTTCATTTCTTCTATAAAAAGGATGCACATAACCACATAATTTCACAGCAGTTCTCTGTATGTTCTTTATTACAGATTTTTTTTTCCATCAAACTCTTTCATATTTGTTTCCATCACTGCCAAGGTTAAGATTTTAATTTTTTTTATTATTTTTAGTTCTTTCTTCCAATTTTATTTTTATGTTTTTATTATATTTTTTATTTATATAATAAATATTTTTCATATTATTTTTTTAGTGTTCTGATGTTATTTTTTTAGTTTTCTATTGTTATATTTTTATTGTATTTTTTATTTATATGACAACTATTTTGATATAAATTTTTATTTTTATTAATTTTTATGATATTTTTATTATTTTTTGTTTATATAAATTATTTTTTTCTATCTTTTATTGTATTATATTTATGTTGTGTATAAAATTTTTTATTTTTTTATTTAATTTTATTCGTATGAATTTTATTCATTTTTATTATAATTTTTTTGTTCATATGATATATGTTGATGGTTGTAATTATTATATATTATGTTTGTATGAATTTTTTGTTTTTGTTTTTTGTTTTTGTTATACTTCTTACTGTATTTTATTTTTGTTTTTATTATATACTAATTATAAGTAATAAAAGAGTCATAAATAACAAACTTTATAGTCCAAAATGATATTGTTCATACTCTGGCCCAATACTATAGTCCAGACCCAAGTAATCCAAAAAGGTCCAACTCAAAAATTGACCTCTACCACTTACCCGACCTCATCCAAAGAGGTCGGACTTGACATGAACTAGCAGATAACACTTATTCAAATAAGTAACTACCCCCTAAAATCTCTCATCCACTTCTAGAAGCAATATCTCAACAACCCTAAGATAAAGGGACGGTTATCCACCTTCAGAAGTAGAACTACTCCAACGGTGGTTATTGGATCACCATTATAAATACACTGACACACTCAGGTAAAACCAAATTTCAATACACTCTAAAGCTGCTTACCCCCTTGCTAACTTAGGCATTGGAGTGTCTTTGCAGGTACCACCCCTCATTCTCCAAAATACACAACTCGAACGGTGACTCCCGAACGCTAACAAGTCGGAGACTATATTCCTCTAATGTTTGGGCCAATCCTTCAAGCCCAATCTGCCTATCTTAGGTTACCCACGTAACAGATACTCAAGTAAAGAGTACTAACGGCACTAAAATAAATTATAAAATATTTTCTTTTTATTTGACATTATAAAATGTATAGTACTCTCTTTCATATTTTTATTTCTTATTTTTTTTAGTTCATATAAATTTTTTTTATCATTATATTTAATATGTAAAGTGTCTTTTTTATTTTTATTTGACTTTGTTCTTTCTTATTTTTTACTTATTTTTATTATTGACTTTTTTTATATTATTTTTTTCAGTGTTCTAATTCCTCAAATATGTTATTAATTTTTTTATTAATTTTTTATAGTATTCTTATTATTCTTGTTTATATGAATTCTATTTTTTATGCACCGTGTTTATATCTTATACGAAGTTTATTTTATTTTCTTTATTTGATATAGTCCATATGAACTTTTTTATTTGAATCACACTCAACTATTGTGTCCACATTTCTAGTACCCGGTGCATCTATTGGAGAAGTAATGGCTGAGATTCAAAAGATGGAAACGATTACTAGTGATCCCAATTTTTATAATCGTTGTTGTTAAGTAATGATGTTTAAACCTGCTAGAAAAATATTTGTATCCTTAAAAGAATATGAGTAAAGATTGTTGGATTGACTCAAACATACAGCATATAATCCACTATTATTCATGCAAAATTATTATTTTTTTTGTGATTTTCATACAAAAGTAATTAAGTTATTATTGTATTCCATTTTAATTTGTCCTTGAATTTTTTGTTATGTTAGGATAAGACAATAAAAAAATTTGGGTGTTGCTTATTTATCATTTTATAATATAATATTTATGGTACTTAATTATTGTTCTTATTATATATAATTTATTTTTTAACTTGGTATTGATAAGAATTTATTTATATTTTTATGTAGGATTTAATTTTTGTTAATTAATTTGGAATGAACATGGAGTATTTGTTTGAAGAGTATGAAAAAGAACAATATGAAAAATTAAAATTATTTTCCATTATGGAAGAAGATACAGATAAAATTGAAAATATTTCAGCATTAATTGGTTAATATACAGTCAATTATTTGCGCAAAAAACCATGCAGAACTAGTGAACAAACAGATTATTTATGGGTGCAAGAAATTTTATGTGGCCATGACATTCGTTGTTATGAAATATTTCAGATGGAAAAACATGTTTTTTTTTCTTAATTTTGTGATGAATTAGTTGAACAATGATTAAAATGTACAAGACAAATGAGAGTTCAAAAAATAGTTGCAATATTCTTAAATACGGTTGGTCATAGACTGAGTAATAAGATGATACAAGAAAGGTTTCAATATTCTGGAGAGACAATAAGTAGACATTTTCATGAGGTATTGGTTGCTTGCTTCAGATTATCTATTAAAAATATTAAGCCATCGGATCCTAAGTTTGAGAATGTTCATAGCAAAATAAAAAATGACCAATGATATTGGCCATTTTTTCAAAATGCTATAGGAGCAATTGATGGTACTCATATCCCGTGTGTAGTTAGCCCAAGTGATTAACCCAAATTTATTGGAAGAAAAGGATATCCAACACAAAATATAATGGCTGTATGTGATTGGAACATGTGCTTTATTTTTGCTTTACTTGGATGGGAAGGCACTGAGCATGATGCTCATGTATTTAATCAATATGAACATGCAAACATTTTTGATGGAGAAGATAATAGTTATGTTAGTGAAAGTTCAGATCAAACTCTAACTATTAGCTCTTCTACAAAAATGGAACGTGTTCGAAACTCGATTAGGGATCAAATTGTTAATCACATGCAGTAGAAATAATAGTGTTCTTATATACTAATTTTGTATAAGATATTATTTTTTATATATTTTATTAGTATTTTATCTTTTAATTTAATATTTATTAGTGTTTTTATGTATTAAAATATATTTTGTCAACTTTTATATGTTACTTTAATTTAGTAAGTAAATATTAATTTTATTATAAAATGAATTAATAAGATCTATTCAAATATCTAAAGTAAAATAATAGAATAATATAAAAAATTATTTTAATTGATCTCTCTTTTAATAATTTTTCATCTAAAAGTGATTTTGAGTAGTATAATCTAAACAACATTTATTTTACTATAATCCATTTTGATATAAAGATTGCGAAACATAAATCACGTTAACACAAATTTACTTTTCATCAAAATCAAGTTTGCAAAATTAATTTTTCAATCCAAACACACACTATTTGGTGTTTAACTTTTGTCCAAATTATCTTTTATAATAATTTTAAAATTTTTTAATTTTCATATTTTTAAATTTAAAATTAATTATTTAATCTATTTTAACAATTAGATAACATCTTTTAGGCACCATAATAAATACTTTTTTACCCTCATTTAATAATAGTTTGAGATTGATGAAATAATGGAAGAGAAAGTATAGAAAGATAATGATTTTAGTATATAATGTGTACAATAAAAATAAAAATGATATTTAGATCATATAATAATTAATTATTAGTTTTTAATAATTACCCTTTTTGAATTCGAACAGAAATTAGGATTTTTCTCAGGGTCAGTTACACTGAGACCGCAACCCCCTCTCTGCATGTGATTTCACGTCTTCGACGGTCATTATCTGCCATTCTCATAGGTCCATCGCCGTAAGGAACAACACCATCGCCGCTTAGACCACAGCCTGATGCATCCCTGCCATCGCCGTTCAGACTACGACTCAACGTTGCCCTGCTCATCGCAATCATCTGAGCATCCCCGTCGCGCACAAAGGTGGTTCAGGCCGAGCACACAACATCGGATTCCTCTGCAGGCCTTCCTTTCTTCCCCATCGCACACAAAGAGAGGTTCAGGCCGACCAAAGAAGGTCGGATCCCTTCGCATGCCTTCCTTTCTTCCTCGTTGCTGCGGTTACGTCCGGTTACCGCACAACCGGCAATTGTTCAACGTTGCACCACCTGGATCCCGCCGTAGCCGCAACCGGGTACGGTTGAAGTCCCCATTGGCATGCCGTGGTAGAAAATCTGAGAATAGGAAGCCCCCTCGCACAACCCGATGTTGAAGATATCAAGAAGGCGAGTGCTTTGTTTTATGAATTTAGATGTTGGATATTCAATTCACTAGGTATGTAGATGGTTATTTTAATTCTTAATTGGATGAC
Organism: Arachis hypogaea; assembly: GCF_003086295.3. Taxonomy (NCBI): domain Eukaryota; kingdom Viridiplantae; phylum Streptophyta; class Magnoliopsida; order Fabales; family Fabaceae; genus Arachis; species Arachis hypogaea. The sequence goes on from NC_092042.1 coordinate 19,982,885, forward strand.
TATTTTGTTTGATTCAGTTTAATTATATACAATTAACAAATGCTAGATGGTCATTTCACTAGGTAGTTGACGAATGGATTTTTGACGGTTTAGAATTTCACTAATGAAATCTCGTTGTAAAGTATAGTCTCTAAACCAATCACTAATCCTTTCATACAAAAGATTGTTTGTCACAAGTAACAAACCCCTAAATTTATAAACCGAAGTATTCAAACTTCGGGTCGTTCTCCCTAGGAATTGTAATGAAGTGTTTTGTTATTGGTTGAGTTATCTTTGGGGTTTTTGATAAGAGGCATGAAAGATAAATGGCAAGAAAGTAAACTAACAATTATAAAAGGCTCTTGGCAAGACATGAGAACTAGAAGTCCTATCCTAGTTATCCTTCTCAATTGTGATGAGAATTGTTCATTGCTACCACTTAGTTAACCCTTACTAAATAGAGGAAATTCAAGTGGATGAATTGACTTGAGCCACAAGTCCTAGCCAACTCCCAAGGAAAGACTAGCTTTAGTACACTCCAAACCAATTAGCAATCTCTCCAATTATCAATCAATAAAGGAATTAGATAACTCAAGTGTCACTAATTACTCTACCTAGGCCAAGAGGAACAAAATCTACACTAAAACTAAAAGAGACATTTCAACAAACACATAAAGTGCAATAGAAGTAATCATTATTAAATGCAAGAATTAAAGGAATCTACAACTACAAAAACAAGAGATCAACAATAGAAAAGTAAAGAAGACATATTTAGTATGAATTACCTCTTATTGAATTGGAAGAATGTAGAGGGAACAATACTAGATCTACAACAAAATGTAAGAACAACATAAAGGAAATTACAACAAAAGAATAGAAGAAGATGAATGTAGCAACAAAGAATTGAAAGGCAGAAGTAGAAGAAAGCAAAGATTAAAACCTAGATCTAAGAACTAATCCTAATCCTAATCCTAATTCTAGAGAGAAGTGAGAGCTTCTCTCTCTAGAAACTACTTCTAACTAATCCTAATGAGTGTGTAGTGATTGGTATCCCCTTTGCTCTTCAATCCTTGGCTTTAAATAGCATCTCTGGCGCCAAAGTTGGTTGCAATTGGGCCCCACAACCCTTCAGAATTCGTTGGCCAAGTTTTCATTAAAAAATCATAAAACGGCACCGACGCGTACGCGCACAGCACGCGTACGCGTCCATGGGGTGATTCGCAGGTGCGCGCGAGCGCTAGGTGCGCGCGCGCGTCCATGGGCAAGTTCAACTTCTTTGACTTTTCATGATTTCTCCACTTTGCATGCTTTCCTCTTCACTCCTTTGATCCATTCCTAGCCTTTTCAATCTGAAATCACTAACAAACATATCAAGGCATCTAGTGGAATCAAAGGTGAATTGAATTTAGCTAATTTAAGGTCTAGAAAGCATGTTTTCACATCTAAGCACAAATTAGGAGATAATCACAAAACTATGCTATTTCATTGAATAAATGTGGGTAAAAGGTCATAAAATCCCCTAAAATCAATACAAGATAAACCGTACAAATGGGATTTGTCAACCTCCCCATACTTAAACCTTAGCATGTCCTCATGCTAAACCAAGAATGAAATAAGGGTATGGCATTTATTCCATAGAAACTAACTAAATGCAATCTACCTATATGCAACTATCTAAATGAATGCAATTGCTTGGTCAAAATAAATCAATTCCCCAGAAGCATATATGCACAAGGGCTAAGGACTAGCAAGTCTAATCCACAATTGAATTGAGTTATTAAATATTTTTACAAACTTGCATGAGAAGAGATGATCATAGGTGGAAACATGTAATTGAGTATCAAACCCTCACCGGATGTATTTGCACTCTATTCGCTCAAGTGTTTAGGGTTGATTCTCTCAATTCTCCCCTAATCATGTTCTCCAAGATTTGTTTTTCTTCTAACAATCAACATATATTTCATGCATGCATACAAGTATCATGAGGTCTTTTCTTTGGTTGTAATGGGGCTAGGGTCAAGGTATGATGCATATATGGTTAAGTGAGCTTGAAATTTGAATCTTTGATAAGCTTAAACTTCCCACCTAACCTATGACATCCTATACAATTAAGTTCTAACCTAACTACCCATTTTTCACTCTTTCACATACTCATGTATCCCTTTTCATTTCACAATACTCATGCATTGATTTTATTGAGCTACACTTTGCTTTGGGGCATTTTGTCCCCTTTTATTTCTTTCTTTTTCTTCTTTTTCTTTCTTTTTCTATTTTTTCTTTTTCTTTTCCATATTATTTTTCTTTTTCTTTTGTTTTCTTTTGTTTTTCTCATTTTTTTTCTTTCTATATACAAGAACCTCAATGCATAAGGTTTTACATTTGATCAATACATGAGTATGTACCCGATTCCCAATATTTCCAATAATAATACAAAACTACCCTTTTATTCCCCCAATGTCCCAAGATTCCCACACTTGAATGATACTCACATACACCAGCCTAAGCTAATCAAAGATCCAAATTAAGGACTTTTATTGTTTTCCGCTTTAAGGCTTGTAATGTGCTAAATTAAAGAACAAGTGGGTTAACCGAAGGCTCAAATTTGGCTAACAAAGGAAGATAAAAGGTTGGCTATTTGGATAAGTGAGCTAATAAAATGATGGCCTCAATCATATAAATGCATGAATACACAAAATAATGGACATAAAGAATCAAACAAAGCAAAGATTACAATCATAGAAAGAGAATAATGCACACAAGAAGGAAAAATAAGTGGTTATAAGATGTAACCACACCATTAAGCTCAAATCTCACTTGCTTGTGTTCTTAGCTCAAAAATATGATCCACAATATATATATATTTCAAGCAAGTTCTATGAAGAGTTTTTACTCAAATCAATTGGTGCCCCATAGATAGAAATCCTTGAAAAATTTCATTATTTTGACTAAGCTTATTGTGTATACATATGCAAAAATAAGAAAATGCAAGTAAAAATCCTAAAATCCTAGAATGAAATGCAAAAGTGTTGGAATTAGAAACTTGTCACCTAAAATCGCCGACCGGTCGGACGACCTCCCCACACTTAAAAGTTTGCACCGTCCTCGGTGCACTCAAAGATGAGCAAGGGGGTACGGCGACTCTCCGGATTGCTGCATGTTCTTAGTCTTGCTTCCATTTTTGCTTGTGGTGCATTGTGCATGGAAAACAAAGATATAACACCATAAGATGAGAAGATATAAAAACAAGGAAGCATACATTGTTGGAGTGAGGTAAATCACTAGAATTGAGTGAGTGAATTAGTGTGACATTAATGACAAATATGTGTGTGAATTCTAAATTGCGCGGTTTAGAACACACATTAGCATAAAAGTTATGTCACAAAAGAAGCATGCACTTTACTTATTCTAGTATGCTTGAGATGCTTTAAGTGAACTTGTAAGGTAAAACAAGCATTAAAGAAGCATGAAAGCATTCAAGTCAAACACATATGGATGCATATGATCATGAAATACCATGCATTAAGGTAAATGCACATCATCATCCATCAAGAGATTGCCTAATCAAAGAATACGGTTCAAATTACATGGTGGCCAAATCATGCAATTCAAAAAAATTACAAGCTCAAATGCAATTCTCATCACTTGGTATTTTTCAAAAGATAAGCATGAAAAACTCAAGACCAAGTAGCAAAATATAACCTCAATCATAGAATCCAACAAAGATTATCTAAAATTATTCATGCTAAAATAGCATTTAGGCAATAAGAGGCAACAATGTGTAGTAAACAAGATCAATAAGCCAACACTTATAATGAAAATGGAGAAAATAAAATGAAAACTAAACTAAAGCTATCTCACAAACTAACTAACTAACTAATTAACTAACTAAAATAAATGGTTATTCATGGTGTTTGGAAGTGTTGGATGAGGGGTAGAAGAAGGAAAGAAGAAAGGAGAAGGAAAGAAATGGAAAAATGAGAAGAAAAGAAATGTAGTGAAGGAATGGCATCCACGCGTACGCGCACATGGCGCGCCCGCGTCGATGGCGTATTTCGAGAGTGGCGCGTACGCGTCATGTGCGCGTACGCGCAAGTGGGGTTGTGCCTAAGGCACAACGCGCGCACAGTGCGGGCCTAACTCTCGGGTTAATGCATGGAAGGTGGAACTTCTCAACCCACGCGTACGCGTGCATGGCGCGCTCGCGTGGATGGTCGAAAATGCTCAATGTACGCGTACGCGTGTAGTGCGCGTACGCGTGGATGGTGCTCTGTTTTTCAAAAATTTTTTTGGTATGTTTTTACACCAATCCAAGCATTCCAAACCTCCAAACAACTACCAAAACACCATAAAACCTTATTTAACATACTAAACTATCAAATGCACTTAACAAACTACCAAAACATGAAATTAAACTAATTCTACCCATATATACAAAAGAGAAAATGAAAAGATTTTACCATGGTGGGGTGTCTCCCACCTAGCACTTTTATTTATTGTCCTTAAGTTGGACTTATGGGGAGCTCCTCATCAAGGTGGCTTGTGCTTGTACTCATCTTGGAACTTCCACCAATGCTTGGACTTCCAATAAGCTTTATCATTCAAGATTAATATCTCCAAGCTTTGATGGAGTTCTTCACAAACCATGGGCTCCCAATGTTGATCCTCGTATGTTCCCGGATCCCATATTTTGTCTTCACACCCATCTCCAAGTTGATTATCATTAATCCATGTGGGTGGTGAGCAAGGCGAATTCTCAACAAGGTGACCAAACATCCTTCTAGACCCATGTACTCTAGTTATACACCAACCTTTGCTATCAAGCTTTGGACATGTGACCATAGTGAACCTAGAATGATGCTTCCAACCACTAACCATCTCCTTTTTACTCTTAAAGCCACAAATATATCTAAGTTGACCATCCGTTTCAAGCAAACCATATTCAAGGGGAATAATAAAGCTTGAGTATAAGGAATTTACCCACTTGAATGAGAGAGTGGATGGTGGTGGCTTGGGGAGAGGTATCTCCAATGTGCTTGCAAGCTCTACTCCCTTGTTTGCTTCTTTGTCAATCTCCACCTCTTCATAAACTTCTTCATTCTCAATCCTTTGTTCATCAACTTCCTCTAACTCTTCTCCATCACTCAAGTCATAAATGGGAGGTTGAGAGAAATCTACCTCCACATCACTTTTAAATTCATTGGGAGAAGGTTCTTCAAATTCAAAGGATTCTTCACCAAGAAGATTGGATGCATGATCTTCATCACCAAGGGAACTCAATTCTTGCTTCATTCTCTCCAAGTCTTCATATAGAATATGCCTTGGAGGTTGTGCACATTCCTCCTCAACATCAAATTTACTCTTCTTGGAGGAGTTTTCTATAACTCTAGGCTCCCATGGAAGTTCCGCATCTCCTAAGTCTTCAACCACTTCTTCCTTTTCTTCAATGGTCATAGGTTCCTCCAATTGTTCTAACACAAAGTAGCATTCCTCCTTTTCCACCAATGTTTCCAATCTCTTCTTTAAGCTATGCTCCTCTTTAGATTCTCCACATGTATCCATGGGAGTTCCTTGAGTGTCCAAAAGTTGGGATGCTAGCCGGTTTACCACCTCATCTAAGGTGGTCATGAATTGTTGCACATCCCTTGTCATCTCCTCTTGTCCTTGAAGAAGAACGCCGAGGGTTTCATCCATTAGAGATTGGGGTGGATGAGAGGGTTCATCATTTTGGAGAAAGGGTTCATTATAGGAAGGTGGTTCTTCTTGGTAAGGTGGTGGTGTGTATTGAGGTGGTCCTTGGGAGTAGTAATCATGGAATTGTGGTTCCATGTATGGCTCATATGGTTCAAAAGTTGGTTGGTGTGATGGATAAGGATCATGGTCATAGGGAGGTGTTTGTTGAAAATAGGCTTGTGAGTGTGGTTGAGGGTCATGTTGAGGATATGACTCATAAGCATATGGTGGTGGTTCTTGAAAGTCACAAGGAGATTCACCATAGCCATTTGATTGGTATGCATCATGGAATGGCTCTTCTTCATAGTTCATTGGTGGAGGTTGTTGCCAAGAAGATTGATCATATGCATATGGCTCCTCCCACCTTTGGTTGTCTCATCCTTGATACATATCTCCATTATAGTCCTCATCACCTACAACATAGTTGTAATCACACTCATAGCCAAAATGAGAATTCATAATGGAAAGAGAAAATAAGGAGCAAAAACTACTAAGAAATAATGAAACAAAATACTAAGACTAGCAAAAACTAGCAAGCAATCCAAAAATCAAGCTATTCACAATATTCACATATATACAATAACCAATAACACAACACCATTGCAATTCCCCGGCAACGGCGCCATTTTGACGAATGGATTTTTGACGGTTTAGAATTTCACTAATGAAATCTCGTTGTAAAGTATAGTCTCTAAACCAATCACTAATCCTTTCATACAAAAGATTGTTTGTCACAAGTAACAAACCCCTAAATTTATAAACCGAAGTATTCAAACCTCGGGTCGTTCTCCCTAGGAATTGTAATGATATGTTTTGTTATTGGTTGAGTTATCTTTGGGGTTTTTGATAAGAGGCATGAAAGATAAATGGCAAGAAAGTAAACTAACAATTATAAAAGGCTCTTGGCAAGATATGAGAACTAGAAGTCCTATCCTAGTTATCCTTCTCAATTGTGATGAGAATTATTCATTGCTACCACTTAGTTAACCCTTACTAAATAGAGGAAATTCAAGTGGATGAATTGACTTGAGCCACAAGTCCTAGCCAACTCCCAAGGAAAGACTAGCTTTAGTACACTCCAAACCAATTAGCAATCTCTCCAATTATCAATCAACAAAGGAATTAGATAACTCAAGTGTCACTAATTACTCTACCTAGGCCAAGAGGAACAAAATCTACACTAAAACTAAAAGAGACATTTCAACAAACACATAAAGTGCAATAGAAGTAATCATTATTAAATGCAAGAATTAAAGGAATCTACAATTACAAAAACAAGAGATCAACAATAGAAAAGTAAAGAAGACATATTTAGTATGAATTACCTCTTATTGAATTGGAAGAATGTAGAGGGAACAATACTAGATCTACAACAAAATGTAAGAACAACATAAAGGAAATTACAACAAAAGAATAGAAGAAGATGAATGTAGCAACAAAGAATTGAAAGGTAGAAGTAGAAGAAAGCAAAGATTAAAACCTAGATCTAAGAACTAATCCTAATCCTAATCCTAATTCTAGAGAGAAGTGAGAGCTTCTCTCTCTAGAAACTACTTCTAACTAATCCTAATGAGTGTGTAGTGATTGGTATCCCCTTTGCTCTTCAATCCTTGGCTTTAAATAGCATCTCTGGCGCCAAAGTTGGTTGCAATTGGGCCCCACAACCCTTCAGAATTCGTTGGCCACGTTTTCATTAAAAAATCATAAAACGGCACCGACGCGTACGCGCACAGCACGCGTACGCGTCCATGGGGTGATTCGCAGGTGCGCGCGCGCGTCCATGGGCAAGTTCAACTTCTTTGACTTTTCATGATTTCTCCACTTTGCATGCTTTCCTCTTCACTCCTTTGATCCATTCCTAGCCTTTTCAATCTGAAATCACTAACAAACATATCAAGGCATCTAGTGGAATCAAAGGTGAATTGAATTTAGCTAATTTAAGGTCTAGAAAGCATGTTTTCACATCTAAGCACAAATTAGGAGATAATCACAAAACTATGCTATTTCATTGAATAAATGTGGGCAAAAGGTCATAAAATCCCCTAAAATCAATACAAGATAAACCGTACAAATGGGGTTTGTCAGTAGTCAGATATTCATTTTTCGTGAATGGTTGTTTGATGGCCGGTGAGGGAGCTTCTAACACCGGAGAGGTGGAATGATTAATAAGGATGGGTAGCAGACGAGTTGGGGAGAAAAGAGAGTGTTTGGGTAAATTCTTTTAGTAAATTAGAGTTGGGATGATTAATGTTTTGAAATAACTGTTTAAGTTTTTTTTTATTATTATTTATATTGGCCAAATTTAAAATTCATTATACACATTGTCAAGATATCTCATTATCTTTCTAGCGGAGTTCTGGATGGAATTTGGTTAGTGACTATTTCAAAAATTAATTACAAATGAAGTGTTAGATTATGATACATCAAATAAAGTATTATCAAACTGTAAAATAGGATAATTCATAAATAAAATTTTTGATATTAAAAGATTAATTTATAATTATAAACTTATGAAGATCAGAGACAGTAAAAATATGACATGTTCAATTGAATAATTTATTTCTATTTTATTTTGAGTATTTCAATATATATGCATACATAGTTGTTATGAATAACCATAAAATTAAAACGATCCGTACCACGAGTGAGTGAAATCAAAATTAAACAAGTGTGCAAACAAATAACTCTACTATATCAAGTGTCGTAGCTAGTAGACAGCAAGATAGGTGCGCAAGAATTCATCATCACACGTTTAATTATTACTGAGGGATCTTATTAAGCTTGCAGTAAGCATAATCTTTGTATTTCTTTGTCTTGTATTTTGGAGGGTTATCTTCGTTAACCAACTTTGGGTGAGGACCAACTACGTGCTCTCCTTTCGGCTCTATAAACACTGGCCACGACATTCTTGTCTCGTTTTCCTTCACTGTTGTTCTATGTAGTACTGCCTTGTACTTCCCATTGCTAAGGATCTTTATATTAGCACAAAAAAACGAAATCGAATAAGTATTTTTCTAATCATCAAAACTTTATGTAATAATAGTTTTTTTAAAAGTAATTTAATTTCATTCATTATATTTTTGTCCTGTAATAATGTTTGTAATTTTTTTTAAAAAATACTTTTAGCGTTTAGTTTTATTTATTTTTGTCTCTAATATTTTTTATTTGTGCCAAAGTTATTCTTGGACGTTAATTTCATGTAAAATTTTAGGGATAAAATTAAAAACTTTTAAGGATAATTTTGATACAGATCGAAAACATTAAAAAAAATTAAATGAATCAAAAATGTTAAAGATGAAATTAAATAAAATTAAACGTTAGAAATATTTAAAAAAAATCACAAATATTAAAAACAACAAATATACTTTGTCCTTTGTAAAAATATTAAAATTTCTAGTTAAAGATTTTTAACTTGTACAATAAAAATCCTCTTTAATTCATGGATTAAACAAGAAATTAAATGCAAGATATGTAGATGTAGATGTACCTCCATTTGGTCACCAATGTGAATAACCAAGGCATTAGGCACATACTTAACATCGTACCAATGTCCATCTCTAAAGGCTTGAAGGCCTTGAACCTCGTTGGGGACAAGAATGGTAATGTAGGACATGTCTGTGTGCTGTGGCACACCAAGAACAAGATCAGGGCATGGGCATGGTGGGTAATAGTTGATCTTCAAAAGGTGAATCATGTCATCTCCACCAGCATACTCCTTTAACTCATTCTCTTCAAGCCCTAACCCTATTGACATACTCTTCATCAGCTTCTCTACCACTCCACGTAGGTGCTTGCTATATTCTTCATTCACCTCCCTGCCATAACATCAAACATAAAATAAAATTATGTTATAGGACAATATCCTCCTGCACTACAATTGAATAGTTTTTCTTAGTTAAAATTCTTTTAATTTAAATAAGAAATTAATTAATATTAATTCAAATATTCTCTTCGGTTTAAAATAAGGGTTCCTTTCATTTTTTTTTCATTGAAACATCAATGTATCTAGAAAAATTCTTTGTCTAGATATATTAACTTTTTAATAAACCCAAAAAATAAAAACGATACTTAAAGCTTGTTTGGATGTTGTTAAATTATTAAAAAAAATTAATAAAAAATATCTTTTTATTTTTTAGTATATTTGATAAAATTTTAATAGTAAAAATAAAAATACTAAAAAAATTAAAAACTATAATTTATATATTTTTTAATAAATTTTTATTTAAAAAATATATTTTTAAAAAATATTTTTATATTATTATATCTAAAAATAATTATTAAAAAAAATATTTATATATGAAATATTTAAATATAAAATTACTGTTACTTTTATAAAGGATCTTTTAAAAAAAATAACTTTAAAAAATATCATTTTGTATAAATTTACTCAAACAAATTTTTATTTAAAGAATACAAAAGAAAAAAAAATAATTTATGAGACTCCTAGATTGTCCACGCAGACCTCGAGGCGTACCCATAGTATAACTTGGGTGTTGAGATCTCACTCACACAATTCATGACATTTATTTGTAAAGTGGGACGTCCTACTCTATCTGCACCGACTGGACGATTTCGTTCAATTTGGGCAATGCATTTACAAAAATATACCCAAAAAAAGCTATCACTAATCAATTATCTTATATTTGTATTATATATATATATATATATATATATATATATATATATATATATATAATTAAATAAACAATAATTGGAATAATTAAATTAACAAACAAATTTAAGTTTATTCATATTTGTTTTATTTACCTAGTGCAACAAAATACAAAAAGAATGATTAATTCAAAAATTTAAAAGTTTGTTCATATATTTAAAGTAAAAAAGATATTCAATACTTAATCAAGAGTATGCGAGTCTCTTTTTTGTGGCTACATTTTTTCGGATTTGAACTTTAATTTCAGAACTCGAATAATTGTGTCTAATATGGACCCGAAGCGGATTTTTTTCTCTGAGTTATACACCTATCCTTTCTGGATTATTGCTTGTGAGTGATTGTGTGAATTTATTGATGATCATGATTTAATCGGTGATGGGAATATGATTAATTTAATTGATATAGAATAAAGTATATAAGATATAGTGGCTTAGGTATATATTTATCGTACTGCTTTATTAAAAATATATAACAATTAAGACCATATTTTAAAAAGATAATAATAATTTTTTTAATAAATTATTTTTTATAATATTTTTAAAATATATCTTTAAGATACGTGTTAAAAAAGCTCATATTAATATTATCCTTTTAAATATGGTTAGCACCAATTCTTGGTTGTAACTTGGAAAACCACCGCCGTAGGTAGTTGGAAGTTGCGGACTTGCGGTTTTATAAAGAAAAAAAAAATGAGAGACATTTCAACTCATGCATTTAATGATTAATGGTCAAAATAGTTGACTACATTTTTCAAATTGGAGTGAATATCACATTTGGTTTCTGATAATTATGCCAAAAGGATATCGAGATCTCAAATAAAAAAAAAAATTCAACTCGACTCTTAAATTTTTTTGGGCTGATTAGTCATATACCAAAAAAATAACATTGATTTTTTTTATATAAGAACTAATTAATTTTATCGAAATAAAGCTCAAGAGTTGGGTTGAATTTTTTTTTATTAAAGATCTTGTTGTCTTCTGAAATAATTGTTAGGACAGTTTAAAATTTTTTTCCTATCAAATTGTGACCTTTATAAAAAATTATTCTCAAAATTTATTTCCAGTTCTCTAAAAATAAACAGCAAAATAACAGTATATTTAAGTGGGCGTTTATTTATAAAGATAAAAAAATTTATTCTTTTCTCTTAATATATGTTAAAATAACACTCTTCTCTTTTTTATTTATAATATATATATTTATAACTTTTAAAAATTTTATTTTTAATTTATTTTAAATTTTTTAGGTTAACTAACGTTAATTTTATTTATTTTTTTAAAAAGATAAATTATTTTTTCCAAAAATATTTTTTAATAAAAATTTTATTTGTTTGTGATTAAATTTTGTTTTTTAAAATATTCTTTAATAAATCATATTTCTATAAATTAAATTATATTTATACCAAAATATTTTTTTAAAAATTTTAGAAAAATCTGAAAAAAAAACCATTTAGAGAAGGAAAAATATGAATCCTCCAAAGACAACATTCAGAAGTAAGAATGACTGTTATTTATATTTTTTAAAAAATAATTTGATCATTAAAAAAAGTATTTGTTATCTTATAAAAAAATAATTTAATTATTAAAATTTTTAAAAAATATTTTGGTAAAAATATAATTTAATTATTAAAAAATAATTTGTTAAAAGACATTTTGATAAACAAAATTTAATCATAAAAGAAAATAAAATTTTGCTAAAAGATATTTTTTAAAAGATATTTTAAAAAAAAATGGATAAAGTTAATGTTAGTCATAATAATAAATTTAAAATGGATTAAAGAGAGTTTTTTAAAAGTTATAAAAGAAGAGAGTGTGTTTTAAAAATAGAGAAGAGAAAAATGTCATTTTAGCATCTCTCATAAAAAAAGAGTGTAATTTTCTCTAAAGATAAAGATACTGAGTTATGGACATAGAAACACAAAAAATAGACTCGATCATTATTTAAGACCAGGTTCGGATTAAAACGAACTCGCCTTCACTCGACCTATGTACACTCCTATTAAATATATATTCTAAAAATAATTTTAAAGATCAAAATTTGACGCAAATTTTTGGAATTATTACTAAAAAATATATTTTTATTCTAAAAATTTGATAATTTTTTGTCAAGTAAATTTTTTTTAAAAAATTTATTGTGAATGACCATATTTTTTTAAAACATAAAATAAAAAAATCTAAAAATCAAATTTTATTCCAAATTTTTTTGAGCGTGTTTTAAATATTTATTCAATTTTTTTTTTAAAATTTAGATTTAATGAATAAATTATTTGTTAAATAATATATAATATATAATATAATTGATCATTCTTAGAATTCAATGTTCAAATCTTTTTATTTTTTAATTTTTCAAGCTATTTAATAACCTGACAGGCCAAAGGCCCAAGGCCAGGGGCTAATCTTTAATTAAGAAACCAAAGAAACTTATTACCTTAAAGATCACTCGAGCAAATGAAATAAATTGTATAGGAAGAATTTTAAATGTTTCTAAAATATTAGTGTTTCAAAATATTAGCCGTTAATTTTAATTATAATATATATATATAATATTAATTAAAATTAATGATTAAAATTATTAAAATATAAATATTTTAAAAATATTAAAAGTTTTAACTAATATATATCTTAAAAATATATAATAAATTAATTACTGATAAAAAATTTTAAATATTTTTATTTATTAAATATAAAATAAATATATTAAAATTTTAAATTTTTTATATTTTAATAAAAAAAATTTTATTTTATAACTTTAACATGTGTCTTTAAAACACATCATAGATAAATCCATATTTAAAAATCTTGATATGGTATACATATGCCATGATTGGTTGATATAAAAAAAGTTGAATGAGATGCATGTCAAAAGGCGGAAGAAATTAAATTAATATATAGTATAAAGTCAAATGACATTAATGTTTGGCAAGTTGGAAGTAACCTGTAGGAAGGAGGGTTTTTAGGCCAGAAACGGTAGTTAATTGATGAAGGTGGCCATATAACATGGAACAAATGGTCCACCCAACCCTTCTTTCCATTCATCTCCTTCGAAAGCTTTGTCCCATAACCTTCCAATGACTCAGATCCTTCTATCTTCGCATACACCTCCTTCTCCTCTTGTGGTAACTCGAAGAACTCTTTCCCCACACCTATATTCCTCAAATATTCAATATCATATTGTACCATAGGTAAATACATAATTTTGTTAAAACGTTTCTTACAAAATTAATTATAGAATTATTTCTAACATAGGTAATATTACTTAAAAAAACGGATATTATATAGCTAACGATTTAAAGTAGTAGAATTTGATATATACATATACGAAAGGTGGAGTGTATGATACCTCTATGATTATGGTGTCTATGATAGCTAAAGAAATGAGTGTCATATTTTTTTATATTTTGATAATATTTTTATTTTTATTTTTTAAATTAAGAGATTTTATTAAATAATAAAAAAAATTATTTTAATTTTGATAATACTTTTTAAGTATTACTAAAATTGTATAGTGAACATAGCTACCGTAATTATAAGCATTGTCATAATATCACTTCTTTTAAAAATTTAAACTAATAAATGAGACATTTGAATAATTATATTTTTAATATACTTCTAAATCTCTTGTTAGGTTTGCACAAATTTTTGCATAATTTTTTATTATTCTTATGTTAAAATATTTTTTAGGATCAACAAAAATTGAATTCTATATTTTAAATTATAAAAACTCTTTTATTATTTCAGTATAAAACTAATAAAAAAATATATGTAAAAAAATTTATGAAAAATCTAAAAAAAACTTGCCTTGAGGATAAATATTAAAAATATTTTTTATCGGTTTAAATTTTTAGGAGAAGTGGTAGGAGATATTATAGCATACACCTAAATAGAATATGCATAGGTTAATAATAAAAATGTAACATTTGTGCATGGAGTAATGTGACAACACCTTGCAAGTTGCTTATGAGTTGACTTGGTATCTCATGGTTGACGATTTGGAACATGCCCCAGTCCTTACTGGCCTCATAAACCTCCCTGAGAACTTTCTCTTCGTTAGGGTTACTGAAATCAATGACAGGTACCTCAAGGTTCACGCCTTGAACTGTTGTGATTCCTGGTTGCTCTGTCTCAGACCTAACGAACATGGCTGGAATGGAAGCATCTTTGGATTCTGATGCCACCCTTTGCACCCTTAGCACCTCCATTATTATTATTTTGCCAACTAGCTACGTTCAATTTGTGTGACTTTCTCAAAGGTATGTAGGTAGGTATGTATTAAAGAGAAAATAATGGAACTCATAATTTGAGACTCTTTGTGCTGCGTTATAAATAGAAGAGGTGGTGATGCCTTTGGGTACCTACCAATCTACCAAACAAGGATAATGCTGAGTCATTTAGATACCAATTTTATACTTATCAAAATTAATTAGAGGAAATAAATATGCTAATTAAAGGTATAGATTCAGGAAATACTTGGGATTTTTATCATTTATGGTATATATTCAAATTTTTATTACTTTAACTTGAAATTGTAAGATAACTTTGAGGACTTGAAATAATATTTTTTTAAAAGATAATACTTATTTGTGATAGATTATTATTTTATTTCTTTTTGTTCTCTTTTTGCTTTTTTATTTTTTCCCTTCAATTTATTTATAGTATTTGATATCTCACAAAAATATATATTAAAAAATAAAATTGGCTAAAAAGTGTTCTAAATATATTGGTTAGTATAATTAAAAAAAAATCTCAATTCTTTTAAAGAATTATTAATACATTCAACTATATTGAAAGTTAAGAACATGTATATTATTTAATTATTTATTTATGATGATTTTATAGAATTTTATAACACTTAGCTTGTTAGCAAGACTTAATTATTATTATTTTATTTTATTTTTGATAACAAGTCGAGTGTTAAAATGAATGCGAGAGCAAATATGTCAAGAGATAGTTAAATATATCACCGAACCAATAAACAATTAAGCATTTTAGCGGGTGATGACTGATGCACGGCCTAATATAAAACATTTTAAAAGCAATAATAAATAAATAATTGACCAACATAACAATCTGAGAATGTAACTCACAATTTTAGTGGTGATAATTTCTTGTGTGTTTTTTGCAATAGTTTATTTATTTAATTTCATCTCAGCAATGCGAGTTAATTTATTGCCAATTTGATGTTAATTTTTATTTTATTAATTTTTAAATTTAAATTAAAAATAATAGTGGACTTATTATAATATTAATGCAAAAGACAGATCTAAACAAGAATACTGTCTTATTCTCAAAACGTAAGAATTTATCTTTCAATGGAATCATTTAGAACAAAAAACACTTTTATTTATTTTAGAAAAACATTTTTTCAACTACTTTATTTATCTATTTTTTTTTTCAAAAATTAATTTCACACACTTTCACACACACACACACACACATATATATATATATATATATATATATATATATATATATATATATATATATATAAAAGAGAAATATAGACCAACTATTTTTTACGTCCTAAAGTATTTTAGATAATTCTTTTACCAACAAAGTGACAAGTGCATGAGAATTTATATTTTGGATGAAAACAAAAATATTAATAAATTTTTTTATGATAGTAGATATAAATATATTATTTTTAAATTAGTTTTATAATAATGATAAAAAATTTTAATTTAAATGTATTTTGTTCACGTTTGTTATCATTAAAGATTTTATTAGTATGTTTTTCAGAGACTTATTTATTTAAAGTATAAATAATTTTAGTAAAATATAATTAAATATAAAAGAAATACGCATATCAAATAAGTGACAGATTAATATCATGGTTAACAGAGTGCTTCGTAGTTCAGTCCATAAAAAAGATAAACAAAAACTTATAAAAAATCATAACACATGATCTGTTTCCTCTCCAACAAAAAGTAATGTGTAAAGTGCAAAGTACAAACCACACCAAAAGGAAGGTACTAACCCTTGGATCCTAAGAAGTAGTTGAGATGTGCGGTTCTTGTCTCGACACCGAAGCAAACAATCTAGAAACCTTATTTATTTTATTGGACATGGTCTAGATTCTAGAAGCTTTATTAAGAGCTAGCCTTTTTTTTTTTCTCTAAACATTATAATAATATTATAAATTCAGGTATATTATACACACGCACAGTATTTTTAAAGATTTTTATCCAATATTTGATTTCAACTAAGTTTGGAATGCAAGTATTGTTACTTATATGGTAAATGAATTGCCACTAAGTGAAGGACTCGACCACGTCTTGTTGCTTTCTATAACAGGTAGTTCCCTACCAGTCACAAGTGGATTTTACTGTTATAGCCTTTTAGAGTGAGGCTCCATATTGAAAAGGATAATATGGGGATCCTTCTCCTTTCACACACGGTTTGCAATGTTGTTGTTGCTTTTTTTTTTTTAGTGTAGGGTAGTTGCAAGTTTTATTGGCATTTTAGTTTCTCCAAACTAAAACTGCAAACACTGGTATTAAAGCCCGACAATACTTTTTTTGGCCAGAAATCTCGACAAGTTTAAAATTTCATTTTAGTTAAAGTATATTTTTTGTTTTTAAAGTTTAATAAATATTTTAAAAATATTTTTAAATTTTATTTTATTTTAATTTTTTTTAAAAAAATTTTATTTGTATTAAATGTATATTTTTTATAGCTAAATTTTTGAAAAAAATTAGAAAAAATGACAAATAAATCCTTGACTTTTTGACATTTATATTCTTGAGGATTTAAAAATATATTTAAATTCTTGACTTTCTTAAAATATAGACATATCGATCCCTGAATCTAATTTGTCCCATTTTAAAAAATTTTTCCATGTGTGCATTAGTATATCGATCAGGGCAGTACAATGGAAGCCATGTTTGATTTTTTTGTTAGATCTACCTGATTCAAGTGAACAGAGGGATAAATATGTCCAGAGTTTGAGAAGATCAGGAACTTAAATGTATTTTCAAATCGTTGAAAATTTGCGAACCAAAAAATAAGGACCTATTTGTCATTTTCTTAAAAATTTTAGACAAATCTAACAAAAATGCATAAAATTTATGTTTGATTTACTTGTTTTAAAAGTTGTTCTTATGAAATTGTTATTAAATTAGTTTTAAATTTTTTAAAAAATTAACCGTCAAAAATATATTTAATACAAATAAAAAATTTTTGAGACAAAATTAAAATAGAATAAAATTTAAAAATATTTTTAAAATTTTTATTAATTTTTAAATATAAAATATATTTTATCTTTATTTTTTGCATGTCTATTTTTTTTTGTTTTTTGGACGTGCAACTCCAATTTCATCCTCAAATAAGCTCAAGGAGACCAAGGCCCACCTTTAAAGAAACGCATTTAAGGGAGTGTCAAAGTTTGGAATACATTAATAAAGGGACAAGGCAAGTCCAATAGGACAACAGGATTTAATGAAATTATCGGTAGTTAATCGATTTGGGTTGATGGAGTGAATTCACTTGTCCACTTAAATAAGTATTTAGGATTTAAATTTTGTTTAGTGTATATAATAATTTATTGACTAATAATAAATATTTATATATAATTTAAATTTATGATAGATTAATCTTTAATTGTTAGCTGTAAAAAATATTGTGTGCAATCCAAAATAAAAGAAATTCAAGTCCAAAACAAAATTATCCATAGTTAGATTTAAATTAAGAGTAAAGTATTGTTTTTGTTCCCCAACGTTTGGGGTAAATCCTAAAGTGAATTAATACTCAAAATGACCCCTAAAATTTGACCTCCAACTCAATTTAGCCCTTGAATTACCAATTGACTCAAATTATACCCTGAAATTTTAATACGTGGCTCAAGTTGGCATTTCCGTTTATTTTCATCACCGAAAAGCTGACATAGCACATGTAATTGATACCTGGCAGCTTCAACGGTTGTCTGACGTGACAAAATTCTTGTATGCATCAATTTAGTTCCCAATAATTTGAAAAAAAACCCCTTACATAAGTCTTCTTATCAGACTTCATCTCTTCCTTTATAAACCTTGTACAATTCAACTTCACCCCTTTCACTATGCCTCAAATCCTTCCTACCTTTCTTATCACCACTACCATCTTCTTCACCATAACCACCATTTTCTTCTTCACACCCATCTCTCCTTCGCCTCTCATATCTATCCTTATCTTTATCCCTACCCTTATCGTTCTCTCTATCCCTTTCCCTTCTCCTAGAATCCCCTTTTTCATCATCATAATCATCATTATCTCTATCTCTATCTCTATTCCTATCTCTATACCTTTCATCTCTATCATATTTATCATACATGTCCCTTTTATCTCTTCTATCACTTTTATCTCTGTCTCTTCTTCTGTGCCCATCTTCACCGTGTATTTCTCTATCTCTATCACCATCATGTTTCTCTTTGGTTTCAGCTTCAATCTCTTTCTGCAGTTCCTTAACCCTATCCCTATCATCTGCAATAGCCAGTGCCTTGAACTTCCCCTTTGAACCACCACCGTCCTGCTTCAAACTCTTGACGTCGCTGTTCCCATAACCCTTCTTCAGAGAGAGAATAGCGTGGATTATCGTGAAAAGTGTACGGACAAATTGGGAAGCTTGTGGAGTTCTCCACCGTCATGGCTCTGATGAAGAACCGAAGCGCGAATGACGAATTGGAAATTAGTGTGGATTCATGGAGTTACCTGAGGTTTAGTTGCTGCTCCCCAACTCACCAGAAATGACTATGATTTAGGAGAAATGGGGTTGCTAGGTTTTTTTTTTTAATTATTGGGGGTTAAATTGATGCATACAAGAATTTTGCCACGTCAGACAACTGTTTAGGCTGCCATGTGTCAACTACATGTGCCACATCAGTTTTTCGGTGACGGAAATAGACGGAAGGGCCAACTTGAGCCACGTCTTAAAATTTCAGGGTACAATTTGAGTCATTTAGTAATTCGAAGACTAAATTGAGTTGGAGGTCAAATTTCAGGGGTCATTTTGAGTATTAACTCATCCTAAAGTTGTTCTTAACGTTTCAATCGTCCTATTTAAGTCCCTAACGTTTCAAAATTGACTCAATGTTGTCCTGCCGTTAAGAATCCGTTAATAGAATTGAGTCAATTTTGAAATGTTAGGAACTTAAATAGGACGATTGAAATGTTAAGGACAACTTAGGGACTTATCCCAAATATTGGAGACAAAAATGATACTTTACTCTTTAAATTAATGAATAAACTATACTAAATGTACACCAAAATTAGCTACCAATATAAAATATACATTAAAATACAAAATAAATATTAAAAAAATAAATTACACATATATTATTTATACACAAATAAATAATAACTAATTTTAATATACAAATAATATTTTTGTTAATCAACCACATTTGCAAGTTAACTATCTGAGCATATGAAACATAATTTAATATTGAATAACTTTCATAGTTTGCATGAAAATTCTTAAATAGTATTTTTAAGTCGTAATTTCATCCATTTTGGACACCGCTTATGGTGGATTAAAACACAACCCAATTTTCTTATCAATGTTACTGTGTCGATTAATCTAAACTCTAGTTACATGCCTTATGTAACTTTAGTTGTTCTTGTGTTTGATAGTACAATCCCCGTTAAATCTGTTTTATTGAATTTGGGATATTGTTATTTTTATTATAATTTCATAACTAATATATTTGTGGGGATGAAAATAATATGTACCGTACATGAAATCTTTTGCAGGAGATACACACTTGTTATTATTTGATTTATTTTTTTGGTGACCTTATTTGATTTTATTACACGTTTTTTATATTTGAAAATTCTTTATTATAACAAAAAGCCCTATAGACAAAAAGGTCGATCTTTTAAAAAGCCTGCAGGGCCAAAATCTCTTACGTGCCAAAAAGCCAAGACTAGCTCATGAATTGCTTTGCTATTTTTTTTAAATAAAAATTTCTTTCTAATCATTAGATTTGTAATTTTTTTTTGTGAAATACAAAAAGTATAATATCCCAAAGCTAGCCGAGAAGCCATGAAACACACTTTGAATTTCCGCAAAAAAATCAATAGACACTACAACAAATACGGCAGATGGCGGCGTCGGTTTTGCGGCGACTATGTGGGGGTGTTGGTAATCGTTTGCCTTTTAGCGGCGGTGATTCAACGTTTACTTTTTAGCAGCGGTCTCAATCCAACCGCCGCCATATTTACCATTTCCGTTAATTTTGATATTCGGATGTTATATTTTTTTAAAGACTAACAGAGTATAAATTATTTAATTTTTCACTAGTTTCTTCACCATTGTAATAGAAAAATATTGTCTTTCATAAAATTAGAATTTTCTATTAGTAATTAAATTGAGTTTGCTTGTATTTTAGTTTTTGATATATTCTAATAAGTTTATTTTGACAAATACGTTTGAGTTATTGTTACCTAAACCATATCACTCATTTTACGTTAAAAAAAATTAATTTAAGAATATATTTAATTAGGTGAACAATCTTGAAAATGAGATTTTCTCATTTAGTATAAGAACTTCTATGTTTGTATTCAAGCATAAATCTAAAAAAAATACGTAAAATATGTATAAATTAATGCTAATTTTAATTGAGCATATGTTTATAATAGGCTTCTTCAAACTTATACGTTGCTAATCATAAATCAATTAATTGTTAAAGTAGTGAAATAGGTAATACTGCAATCCGGACCATTAAATTAAGGGACACAATGTAATTTGTTTAAATAAAAGGTCAATTTTTCTCGTCAACATCATATTGACCTGGCCAGAAATATTCTGTCAGGAATTTACTGGCTTCACGTGACACAGGACCTGATAGGTCATCTCTAAACCATGATTTTTTGTTCAGATTGAAGCGCTGTTTTGCAACATGTACGTCATCTTCTACTTGTTGGTCATCTAAAATTTTATTGTCTTTTTCCGACACTTTATTCAGGTCAAATTGCGTGGACATGTCAATGCTAGTGGATGAGATGTTGTCTAAATTATCTGCTGAATCAATCTCTACCCCATCTAGAGTGTTGTTAACTATTTCGCCTGAATATTCAGCTAGAACTGAAAATATGAATCCGCATACAAAAATCTTAGTATAATCAGAAGATGCCAACAACTTCCAAGTCATTAGATAGTACTTTAGGAAAAAAAAGGTACATGTAATTTTCTAACACAGGGTTCAAAACTAAACAACAATAAACAACGATTACCATCTCCGTTGTTGATAGTTTGGGCAGATTCTTTGGAAAGAAGCTGTGTAATTTGCAAGTCTATAAATTTCATTTTCTCTTGTGATGTAATATCCAACTCAACTACATGCTTGTTTGTAAAGTGCATCTATATAATAAAATTAATAGTTCATTATCTTTTTCGGTCAACACTGTGTCTTTATTAAGAACTTTGCATATAATATATTTTTTTTACCTTCAGTTCAGCAAGTATGTCTTCAGAGCTCTTTCCAGATGCACATGTCACAAAAACATGTCCAAATTTCTTCTCGTACATTGATCCCCATTTATAAAGTTCCTACAAATATGAATGTTGACATTGCAAATATTAACACAGCGAGTTTGTTATCATATTTCAACTTAACATATGTATTGATCAAATATAGTTTAAGACAAGTTTAATAGGGTATGCTTGATGAACAAACCTGCATGATAGATTCATTAGCCATTTCCAAGTATTCATTGAAACAAGAGCATCCTAAAATAGCCGCCAACCAACATCACACATTCATTTTGCAAAATCATATCTCTCTAGTAACAGAAATTGCATGTTCCAATGAAAATAATGGCGAGGTCATAGCCATCTCTTTAGCGAATGTTGTGCTTGCACATTATGATGAAAAGTCCTTCATTTTCATTTGCCTTGTTACGCTATCATTTTATGTGCAGTAATATTTAGTAGTGATAACAACATTAGCATTGATTATATCTAATAGTTTGCATAATACGATAATAACGAAATTAATACTTCATTGTAAGCTAACTATTTCTAACAAAATCATAAATAGAATTGGGATACTACTTTTGTTTATTAAAACCCACTATTCAGTCAAGATCTAATTGAATTTTGAAAATACCAATCGTGATATAACTATCAATTTACATACGCCATGAACATTAAGCCACACATTAATCACAAAAAGACCGCTGTTAACAATTGTTGACTTTAACCCTAGTTCTGTTATGCAACCAATGTTAATAATTTAAATGACAATATTAAATGCTAAGAATGGTTTTACATATAACATTGATATAACTGAAAGAGAATAATAGAGAAGATGGTTTAGAATTCAATACATTAATTTTTGTGTTACAACTAAGAGTGATTGGAATAAACTTACGTGACATCTTTCTTCATATCAAAGAATGAGAATTTTAAAAATACTAAGCAAATTACAGGTCTTTCTTTATATACCCATAAGGAATGCAACCTTTTCTAATGGTTTAGATTTGGTGAAAGTTGAAGTCAAATTAAAATAACAGATAAGTACCATGTTATTCGCATTATTCTAATATCAGTTACGCAATATATAAGAGAATTAGTTTATGCAAAGCTAAGATAATAACATGGTAGCAAAACTAACTATTTAAAATTTAAATTGGATTCTCATCGGTTATTGATTGTTAGAAAAATTAGGACTGTTATTGTTTACGAAACTTAATTTAAATTTTAAAATTGAAATTATCGTTCATCAAATATGGTTAGTTAAGAAATTTTCAAAATATAAAAATAATTTATTTCAAAAGCAAAAATTTTAAATATTTGGTTAAATATTATATAGTTATGGTGGCTTCAATTAATAAGTCGCCTTGGCACAATAATTATAAAGTATTTTTTTAAGAATAATTATTTAGATGATAAAAGATTTACACCATCAAATTAAACGAGCAAACCCCTACATGCAACATAGTGAATAATGCATAAATCAACCATCATTATATTTGTTTAAATTTAGTCCATGGAAAATTTTAATATCCTCTTATAATATGGGTTTTAAATTATTTTCTATTTTGTTGATCTACCTAAAACGTTACACTAGCCTTGAATTACCTTAAACTAAAATCATATTAATCAGAATTTTAAAAATGTGAATAATAATGTCAACAAATTATTGCAATTAGATCACCTCGTGTACCGTAATATATGTTATATTTGCATTGAATAATAAATATACAAGAAAGGATAATGATAAGGTAGAATTCAAAAAATTGAATACAATTTCAATCTAAAAATTCTATGTATTCTTCCAAGACTTAGTTGAGATCAGAATGCATGGCAAAGTTAGTTTTTTGGTTGGTGACCTCGCTTAAGTGGGTTTTCAGTTTCAAAAACTTTTTCTCTAATCCCATTCGTTGTCGTTCCTCCCTTTTTAAGGAATTTTTAGATTCTGATTGTCTTTTTCGTTGTCTTTCTAGTACATGTTCGGGTTGCTCCATCCGGCCTTGATGTCTGTGGACAATTTCCATAAAATCAGTGGGATCACTTGTGAGTGTAAGGTACACTCGTTGATATGTCGCTCATCTTCTACAACTTTAGAGTCAGAAACTACAAACAAATCTTTAGGGATACCGTCTACTATGACATCGTCAGGTCTCTAGAAAAAATACCAATGCGTATATTAATTATACAATGCACAGCTGCAAAATTATGTTAAATAAATGATAATTTATTAAACATGAGAATCATTAAAAAAATATTGACTTCATAAAAGTGTTTTATAGTGAAAATTTATACTCATTAAGAGGAAGTAAATAGATAATTCTCTTAATTGAAATAATAATAAAATACACTCAAAACAGATACATTACCTTTGAATTAAATTTATTTTTTTAGAAGTTGAAAATTCAGGATTCATGATTTCAAGTTAAAAATAGATCTATAAGTGTTCATTCAATATTTTAAATTGAGGATTAATATATAAAAAATAAGTTAAAACAAAATTTATGTGTTGCATAATATATTAGTGACTGTGGTTTATGAAAGTTAGTTAATATTTATGTCATGGTGGTGAAATAGTAATCGTAATTAAGTAGATATGATAAATAATATTTTTTTATAGCTAAATAATTAAAGTATAAAAAAATTCATTTTAATTTTTAAGTTAAAAAGATTTAGTTAGAAATTAAAAAGCATTAACATGACACATAGAGTCAATAGAGTTGAATATAATCAACCTAGGTCATAGACTTTATAATCATTAACTAGAATGCAAAAAATATGTACCGCCAATGGTAACAAAAAATTATGAAGAAGATAATCAAAGCATTTTCAAATAGTTAATTGAAATATTAGAAAAACATTAGCAAGTAAAATAATTTTTTTCGAAAAGATATTAGCCTAAGTTAGGAGTGCAGAACATAATTTCACATGCAGAATAAATTTAACATAAAATTAACACTTGTACCTGAGTGAATGTGATAATAAAACCAAGAAAAGATAAATGAAAAGTAATAGATGTTGACTTTAGGAAATGGAATTTGAATTGAAGAATGTAGTTCATAATAAGAATTCCTCTATCTTAGTAGAAGAATATAGAAATATTTATATAGCCTTTACATAACATAAGAATATAGAAATATTTATATAGCCTTTACATAACATAAAATATATCTGTTCATATTTGGTTTCAAATTTTTTAGAAAAAATAACAATAAATATTTTAAAAAAATCAACATTAAAAAAAGTTTAAATTTGTTGTGTAAGCATTCTAAATTTTAAAATTAAAATAAATTTACTAAAAAAGATAAAATAAAAAATATGACCAACGAAGAATTCAAATCTATTTAATAGAAGTAGTTACACATTATATTTGCAACTTAATTAACAACACAAAATACATTACTATGCCGAAGGATAATCAATTTACACAAATATATTTTATAAAAGTCTCATTTAGTGTAACAGCACAAATCCGGCCCAATATTCCAAGAAAGATTTTTGTAACAAATTCAAAATTTTAGCTTTAATATTCCCACACGTTTATACCCCTCAACACACATTGTTTCACCGAAAACCCTAACTTAAGCCAAACCACCTTCTCCTCACATTCATACGCCTAATTTGGGGCCGTAAGCCTTATTTTATCTTGTTGTACCATTGCGCCAGACTCTCCTATATAGTTTACACTGCGCGCTTCTGCTATTGTTGCTCCTCCTCTGTTGCAGCTTGGATTCGTGTTTTGTTGACTAGATTAATACGTTTATTGTGTTCATCATTTCTCTTGGCTGTACTTGTATAAGTCTTCCATTGTCTTCGATTAGTCTGGTCCTTGTTGAGATCACTCCTTTGTTGCTTTTGTTGTGAGTTATTCTATCATTATTAACTTTTCAATTTATCCCAGGAATATTCTATCATTATTGTTTTATTTAACACAATTTAAGTGCTTAAAAAATTAGTTATATATTTACTAAAGTCTATGAAAATTGATAGTACACCTAATGTTAGATTTATGGGGTATTGGATAGTCAAAAAATTTTGTTAACCCATTGAAATTGATAAAAGCTTGTAGCTATTTTACGTTTTCTTTGATTGAATTCATTTTTTATTTTTAGTTAATTAAGTTCAGTAAATTATTGAGACTTGTTAAGGGATTCCTTCACTTAGAATAAAAGAGAAAAAAACGAAAAGAAACAAATTTTAAACTTTGACTAATATTAAATATATTAACTTTATTTTCAATAAACCTTTTAATATTTGTTTTATTGACCGAAGACCTTTAAATGTGATAAAAATTACATATTAAAAGAGAAAAAGGGTATGATAAGTAATTTAATGGCCGAAAGCAATACTACTATAAACAGAGAAGGTTGAAACTACTGCACTAGTGCTGCTCCAAATCACAACCCTTCCTTAACTAACTTGGATTGCAATCTTTGAATATGTTTTTTTTTCTCAAACACTTCTCATTCGATTTAAACCCTTGTTAGAAAAAAGTAGAAACAAAATTCTAAGAATAATTGGTTAATTACTGTTGAGTCAACTTGTTAGGCTTTATTTAGTCACCATATTAAAATAATGTTAAGATTGTAACTTCTAGTTCTTGAACATGATAACAATGATTGTGGTCCCTAACAGGCCCACTTGTTGACCGAATTTACATCAAAGCTAACGCAAGAAGAACCCGAATATTCATCTTTGTTTATAAATACTTTTGATGAACAATCCAAATGATTTCGTATACATGTTCCCATAAGTATCTTAGGAAGCTCATCTTGTGTGTTCCCCTGCACAGTTTTCATGTTGTCAAATATATGGTGTCATTTTGATTGCAAAATTTTAATAATAGATGTGATTTTTATGTAAGGCATATAATCTGTTTAGTTACACTGAAATTTTAAAGTTATTCCATTTTTATTAGTTTTTTGATAGATTTTACTCTCTAATAAGTATTAGTAGTTTGCTTGAAGGTTTGAGAATATGCCTAGAAAATCGCAGTATAACTGTATCCCCAAACGCTAGCACTGCTAACAAAAATCAGCATATCAATTTTGAGACTGAACATGTTGCTGAGCCTGCCCAAAATTCTTCAGATGATGAAGATTATGATCCCGAGGCTGATGAGGTTGACTCATGAGATGATTACGTTGATAACTTATATGCTGAAGAAGAAGCTGTACCCCGTAACAAGTCCAATGGTCGCAAGGATACGGATTATTGGAGTGTTGTTGTAAGCGGTAAAATTTCTATCTTTAGTCTGGATTATTTAATTATAATTGGATGACTTTGGTATTCTTTTTAATTTTAAGGCAACACTAATGCAATTAATCCTTGTAATTTGTTTCTTAGATGCAGCGTTTAACGCCTTTTTGAGATAGGTGAGAACTTTATCTACTAGAAAGAGAATTACCAGATACGAATACAAATAGAGTTGGAATCGATAAGCCAAAAGCTTTCTAGCTATAGTAAGGCCTGATTGCAGAAAGAGCACAGGCTCGACCGACAAAGAGATCTAAGGCTTCTTTGAAGATCGAGGAACGGAGTTTCGAACAATTATGCCATTCGGAAGAAGTCTTCTAAAGAGGAAAAGCCTGTTACGAGTAAGTGGAGAGGAAAGATCTCCAGAGATTCTTATCTCATTCCAATGGCTTGACCAGTAACTAATGGTGAAAACTCAAAAATCAATGGTTTTCCGGCAGAACCCCATTTCGCCCAAGTTGTTGCGAAAGCGGAAAAAAGAAGCGATTTTTCGCACAGCTTGCTCACAGTGCAGGTCCCACTTGTATATTGTATTTGACCGAAGAAGCATCGGACAGGTTGGAGTTCTTACCTTCTTGGGACTCCATGGACCAAGATCTGCTTTCATTATATGGGCAATATCGTTAAAGTAGATCATATGGATATAGAAAAAGCATCAAGGAGGCTATAGTACTTTCTCCTAGTAGACAAATTATTCTGGAGTTTAATGAAGAGTTGCAACCAATCGGCCAGGTAGCTGGATTATTGAGTGGGTTTCTAGGAAGTCTAGGTGCTGACTTTCAACATTTTCCCATCAATGAAGAGAGTTGGAAGACAATGGACAATGCTTTAAAGGAACATGCATATGACACAATTAAGATATGATATTAAAATTTGGAATTTATTATATTATGTAAAATTAGATCAAATTCTTACTTTTCCATTTGTGGCCATGCATCGCATTATGTCTCAAACTTTTAGCGTACCTTTTCGGTATGAGGAGGATGACAACGGAAAAAAAAAGTGAGTAATGATTCAAAGGCTAGAAAAAATCTGGAAGGAAGCAAGAAACCACTTGTTTCACAAGGTTTACGACGAGGAAGAGAGTTTCAAAGAAAATGCCAAGCATAAACCATAAGGAATAGATGCACATCAGTGGAGATGGTTCCTTAACTATCGTTTGAAAGACTCTACGAAGGTAATTAATATTGAATTGGTACTCCATTTAGTGTTACAATTTTAAACATTTTTAATACCTGAATAAAATGATTGATTGAAAGTGATAGAATTAAAAAGCCAAAAATCAGTCAAATAAGTTTCAAACCCTAAAAAAAATTGGGACACTATGAAGGGGTCATTACTTTATAAAATTCATTGCATGATCAACTGTATTTGTGTCTTTATTTATAGAAAAAGTGTAGAAAAAATGCTCTAAATCGGTTGAAGCAACTATATACACATATTGGGGGCTCTAAGACAACGGCAAAGCTAAAGGATGAAGAGATAATTATGTATGTATTGTCTTTGATACATATTTTTGTGGTTTGTCATATTCTTTTGTAACATGTATGATTGTGTAAATTTTTAATATGGTTATAAGAGAAAAAACAGCAAAGGTGCATTAACAGAGGAGAGATATTTATTATGACTCATAAAGAAAGGGATGGCTTATATATGAATGATGATACGCGTGTTGTTAGAGTAAGTATTGGTTAAGAATGATTTACATCTCTTGCTCTATTCATGTTGCTAACTTCGAAAATACAAAAACTTAACTCTGGTATGTCTGTAGGAAGCGATTGCGAGTATCGAGAGCCAAGGTGGAACCTCGAAGGAGATTTCTGTTACTGATTCGCTTGCACAAGTCCTTGGAAAGGAGCATTCAGGACGAGTTCGGGGGTTAGATTTTGGACCATGTCCAACCAAAATTATTCGGAAGACTACACAATCGAATTCTAGAGCAAATTGAGGAGTATTAGAGAAAGATTACAAAATTGAAGGTAGTGGCAGTAGAACAAAAGGCGGAGATTACAGAATTGAAGGCAGTTGCAGCAGAACATAAGGCAGAGACAGCAGAAGACAAGGCAAAGATACAGACCATGGAGAACTTGGTAAAATACTTCATCCAACAGCAAGGACATACTTTGCCACCTAAAATTGATGCACAGCTGAAGTCTTTGGAGAGTGGAACAAAATAGGGATCTTAAACACAATTTATTTTTGTTCCTTTGTGAACAGTGCACTTTGAGAACAAATTGTTATTAACTATTTTCTTTTGTGATCTATATATATCAGTTGGAATATCTTAGAATTGTGTTTTAAGACAAGTATTTTTTTTACTGTAATTGCAAACATAATCAATTAAATTAATACGTAACATTTTAAAATTAAAAGATTTTTTAAATATTGATTGTGATATGAACCCAAAATTCAAATAATCAATTTAAATGAAAAAGAAAAAAATGAACTTTTAGCGGCGATTACTATGGAACGCCGCAAAATTATATTTTTTAACTAAATTAAATAGCGGCAGTTATCTAGCCGTCGCGAAAAAGGTCTAAAATCAGTGCTGGAAAATAGCAGTGGTTGCTAACCGCCACAAAATGTATTCGCCGCTAAACATAGTTTAGCAGTGATTATTCTGGTGGTCATAAAAAATCGCCGCTAAAGGTTTACCGGCGCCCTTACTATCAGCGGTCGACCAACTGTTGCAGAATATTTAGCGGCGGTTGCCGCCATCTGACGCATTTGTTGTAGTGATAGAGTAAATGAATTAGTACACATATATAAAGATTTCTCAGTATATAAGATGATGAAAACACTCACAATATATATTTTATATATAACATCATCACCAATATATATAAAATTTATCGTATTGATTGATTTCCATTACGTTGTAGTAATCGACTACATACCAAGAAAAATAATTTTTTACTGTCAGCATGAAGATCCCCAATTATTACCGAGTCAGTTACTCCATCACTCTATAAATACATCAACTCTTTAAGTAAATTTCATCCAATTTTCACTTATAATTTACTCAAACACTTGCTAATTTTGATATCAAAGTCTCCTGTAAATACTCTTGAACCGTTGTTCAAGAGATCAAACATGCATAATTTCAAGTGATTGAATCATATCATACAAGTTCAACACTTTCATCATCGTTTCAGTTAATCCTCAAAACAACTATTATACTACTCTCTGCAAAGGAAAATATGAACAATGTTAAAAAAAACTTCACATGATTTTTATATTTTTTATTAATTATTTGGTGAATTTTGTGTTTCACCTTGAATAATATCGGTAAAATTTATATACACACAAATATTATTAGTTTTTATCATTTTAATTTTTAAATACCTCTTTATTATATATTTTAATTTTTAAATTCAAATATGTATTTTTATATCGATAGTTGAGTTTTAACTGATACGTAACATGATTGTAAATTTTAAAAAGTTGAAGGAATCACTTAGTTGAAAAAATCAAAGCAATTTAAAAATATTTATTGGAGAATAAAATCCAACAAAAAATTCAGCTTAGAAATAAAGAAAAATAAATAATAGAAAAATAGTTGTACCCACTAGGGTTATTGTGCTCTGCTAGGGTTTCTTGTGTTTACAACGCGCCCTGTGGTCTATTGGCAATATTGTGAAACATATAAAATTGTTGTGGATACTCACTACTCTCTTCAGTCTTTGCTCTATCTAATCTATCTATGGCAACAAAAGAGGTTAGGTCGATACAAAATCCTGATATGTTAGGGAATGAAGAAGAGATTGTTGCACTGAAGGAAAAAGATGTTAGAGAAGTAATGGAGGCATATTCTAAGAGTTTAGATGGTAGGTTAATGGTGGATAAAGGATTCAGTGACGGTATGATGGAAGGGGCATTCAATGCTATTTGGAACAGACCGGAAGGATTTAGGGTAAGATGCATGGTGAAACATCTTCCAATTCTTCTTTGCTAAGGAATCAAAATTGATCAACATGGCTGTTTAAACAATTCATGTTATATCTGAAAAGATAAAATCCTGACATGAAAATTGAAGAAGAAGATTATACTAGGATTTCAATGTGGATCCAGATGTGGGACATGCCGGAATTTTGTAAAACAAAAACAATGACAATTAGAACTGGGCAACGAATGGGGGATATAATGGATGTGGAGGAGTTTAATATGAAAGGCAAGGAGGACTGTGTCATAAAGATTAGAGTCAAATTAGATGTCACTAGAACCTTGAAGCAGTCAATCAAGGTCTCCAATCTAGATAAATCCATCATTAAAATACACTTGAAGTATGAAAAATTGGGTATTTATTATTGTTTACGTGGCCATATAGGGCATGAGATCAGAAGCTGTCCAGCTTATTTAAAGACATTAGTTGCTCAAGAAGAAATCGAAGGAGAGGTGGAGTAGAGACCTGAAGGTTGATCAGATCGGTTGGAGAATTCAAGGCCAAAAATAAAATCACAACCCAAATTCTTCATAACCTTCTAAACCCTATAAACCAAACCAAAAACCCACACCTGTTAGCTTGTTAAAAAGCTTCTCAAACCTCTCATTTAATGACCAAAATAACAACTACACTCAACTATCTCCTAATATTAAACTGTCACACATAACAAATTACAACAACCCACATCTATTACCTAACCCAATTATTCCAAACACAGAACCACAGCATTTAATACCTTACATTGAGAATGAACCGGAGGTAGGAGGTAGAGGAGGGAGGCTAATGTAGAAGGAGTAGGAGTTTTCACAATAGAGAATAATGGAGAAGGGGCAAAAATAGGTAATAAAAAGCAGAAGATTAAACACTTAGTTAGGAGTAAGGAGACGAGGGGTAGCATCAATCCAATTGTGAGGATTAAAAGAAGTTACGGACAACGAGAGGAAGAAGTAGAGCAAGGAGGATCTCACTTATATACAATGACTATTGATAATGAGCTATAGGGTGCCATCCCACAAACGGCACCCCAATCGCCATGAAGATGCTCACGTGGAACTGTCGGGATTTGGAAAAATCCCTAACATTTCACAACATCAAAGAGATACAAAGATCCCATTTCCCAGAGGTGTTATTCTTTTGCGAAACCAAATAATAGCCCTCTTTTATAGAGAGACAATTGAGGATTGTGGATTTGAAGAGTTTTATTCAATAGAACTAATAGGGACAGTAGGAGGACTAGAATTAACATGGAAGAAAAGTGTGAATGTGGAGATAATTAAAGAGGGACAATATTGCATTCTTTTTACAATAGAAGATCAAGAATACTAATTGTTCTAGGAGGTTATTTGTGTTCATTTACATAGTTCTGAAGCTATTTGAAACACTCAGTATGAGGAGATGTTAGAGTTATTGGGTTCAATAGGGGAGAGATACTTGATCATCAAAGATTTTAACGATATCCTATCGAATATGGAGAAACAGGGTGGCAGAGAGAAAGCTCCTCAATCATTTGAAGGTTTTCAAAATTTTATTAACAGGGGTCAGTTGGTAGATATGGGATTTATGGGTGATGCGTATACTTGGTGGAATCGAAGCTATCAGAAAATGTTTATACAAGAAAGATTAGACCGAGGGTTTCTCTCTCCAAAACTAAGAGAGGAATACCCAGTGGCAGTGATATATCACCTTGAAGATAGAAGTTTGTACCATAAACCTCTTTTATGTTCTAATCCGAAGGCAATTAAATGTAAATAACTGCTCAGATTTCAAGAAAGATAGTGTGAGAATTAGGAATAGATCATATAGTGGCTAAGACATGGAAGCCAACTTTCTCGGGTTCACCAATGTTTCAATTATTTCAGAAACTAAAAAAGTGTAGACACGAGATAGTGAAGTGGCAAGCAATAGGTTCAAGCAATTCTACAAGGCGAATTGGGGAGCTGGAGTTTACATTAGCTACTACCACAGCTAACTCGTTAATAACTGACAAAACCATGATCATATCCCTGAAAGAAGGGGTAGCGACCGCCTATGGTAATGAGAAAAGATTTTGGAGGAAAAAATTGCGGGTTAACTGGCTGAAATGAAGGGATCAAAATACTCGATTTTTTCACTTTAAATGCTAATCAAGAAATAGGAGGAACAAAATCTAAAAATTAGAGGATGAGGCTGGGAGCTACTATATATCCCCGAAGGAAATTGGCGAGTGGGCACAAAGATATTTTAATGAATCATTCACAACCAGCAACCCAGAAGATCCTACTCTGTATATGGATGAATTGCAATGCAAATTGACACCTGGGATAAACAGAATTCTTACTCAACCGGTCACTGAAGAGGAGATCAAGAGGGTTATTTTTTCAATTAATGCAGGGGCAGCCCCGGGTGAGGATGGTCTTATGGCAAACATTTATCAATACTATTGTAATTGTATTAAAGGGGATGTTTGCAAAACAATGAAAAGTTTCTTTGGGAGCAACTGCATTCTAAAGGGTTTTAATCATACACAAATCTATTTAATCCCTAAGGTGCCAAATGCCACTTCTATGAACTAGATTTGACCAATCAATCTTAGTATGATCTTTTACAAAATCATATCAAATGTACTTGTTTATTGTCTAGAACCCTTTATGAATACAAAGTCGCATGGAACTCATATATTTTGGGTCAGATTACGTTGGAAGAAGGATAGAAAAGGCTCTATCATAACTACAAACTTTGACCAAATGACCTTCTACTCTTGAAACACAAGGGTTAAAATGACTTCGATGTGCGTCTCTTTCAAACCCTTGGAGTAGAGAGGTTTTACGTTCTGTCCCAAGGGGAGCCTTGCAATAAAGGGAGCATATTGATTTCGTCCAAGTCTAGTCCTAGAGGGTGTCGCATGAAACCCAGCCAAATACGACGATGAAGAGTCTCTCCCCCAAACTCTCCTACACAACATCAAACTCGCACAAGTTGCATCAATATTCCTAAAAGCACAGCTGTGATGGAAGTGGCAGAGACATTTCGCTCTAACCACCCATTCTTTGTAATGCACATAACAAGAAGGTTATTAGCTAACCACTTCTTGGTGAGTCTATTCTATCACATACGATGTTTATATACACTTCCTAATATAAACCTGTTCCAATATTGGTCCACATTGGTAGTAACTAGTTTTGTTTGTGGTCTTCTGCCAACCAAATATTCCACATTTTGGGGACGGCATTGGTGACAATGTGGCCATCACTCTACATGCAAAGGATATCTCTGTTCAGACGGCCTATAGCAAATATGGAAGCAAGCAAAGGTGTAACAGTGGCTCCATCACAGGAGGTTGGGCAGAATTCATCTGGTTATGCAATCTCATGGAAGAACATTTGGGTATTTTTAAGATATTCAGGACCAACCCAGACATGGTCCTCATGGTTCGGTTTGTTAATTATGAGCTTTTAAGGTTAGCAGGCCAGAGATGGATGTTTTTTGGGATTAATGGTATTGCCTATAACTCATCATATTTTTTGCTGTGAGAAGGATAGATGAACCTAATATGTTTTTTTGTTGTTATGCTTGGAACCCTGATTGCTATGTTATATTTTAAGTTATTTGTACATTGGCCATATCATTAGTATGAAATATTTCCTATGAACTCTATAATGCTACTTGATAATTTTAAATTGTTGCTTTGGCAAAACAAGATATCTAAAAATTCATAATATAGACTCTTGCATCATTGAGATCATATAGACTCTTAAATCATTAAGGTAACATATAACATATAGAGGTAGAATTTGATTTTCTCCCTACTTTATCAAAAATTCATAACCATGTCCACACCATAAGCTTAACTAAATTATTTCATATCACACAATTCTAGCAAAACTATTTCACAAGGTTTGTTAATGCTAAGACAGATGAACGGATCAATACAGACCTGCTGCTTCTTCCAGTTGAATGATCGAGTCATGCAAAATCATAGGGGTTTGAGCTGAAGTATGGATTTTTCCAGGCCAGGTAAAGTAATTAATTCAATTAGCTATAAACTAGTAATCGTCAATTAACTAAACCATCAATGAACTAAATAGTAAATGAAGTAACATTCTTACCTCGGATGAGTCACCAATAGTTCCAGTATCATCTTTACTCTCAGTTCCATAATATGATGTCCCATCTTGTGTATTCCTTCAGCTATTGTGGTTTAAATGTCAAGATAATCAATTATGGCCTATTTGGTGACAAAATCTGCACCTCTTGACGCCTTTCACTGATATGTGGTTTGCGTCCTTTCGTTTGTCCCTTTGCATGCTGAGCCATTTGTGGGTCCCTAATGCACCCTTCTAGTTTGGGTGATTTCTTAACATCATTCCAACCTTCTAAATTTCCACAATCCTTTTTTTCTTTCAGCCGTAGGATCTTCCAATGAATTTTGTCTGTCATGTCAACAAGTTCAGCTTCATTACCACATGACAATACACACATTTCCCTGTAAAGATCATTCAGCACCCAATTGCGATACGTAATCATTGAATTCCAACAAAATGGTCCCTTCTCCACAAATGCCTTCACTTTCGGGCGAGCTTTTTTCGACCAACGATGTAAAATAAGACTATTGGGTATATTGGTCAATTCTATATGTACAAGTACTGCTACAATGTGATCACACGATATACCTAGAGACTCTATCCTCAAGCAAGAGCACTTAAAAATGGAACTGCCATGACAATGAAATACTTGCCACTCTTTATGAGGTTTGCCTGACCGAGACACGATATATACCTCACAACTTGGTGTGCAAGTACATGTGCAGGCTTTGAGTGTACAAGCCTGCGAAAGCATCGGCCTAAATAAGAAGAAAATGTTCCTTGTGAGTTTGTTGGTAGCGGATCTCTCTAAATCATGCAGCAGACTCTATAGCAGTAGATCCTAAACCATAGACAACAGATCAGAGTGTGCTTCCCTAGACCTCATTTGGGATATGCAGTGCATAAACTGTTCAACAAAGTCCCTCAAATTATGCTGCGAGTGCAATAATTTACCAAGCACTAAATGCAATTTCTCACATCTAGACATTGTATGAAAACCCCCAAAGAAATGGCCATGAATATGTGCAGTTGTTCACATCTTCCTCCTAGCACAAAGGTCGGAAACTCATTGATTATCCAAAAGATCCAACGCAGTCACCATATTATACCAAATATCTTCAAAATCAGAAACCTCATAATCGAACAACATGCATTTCTAAAATTTAAAAGTGAGCATTTGAGTTGCTTAGATTAGAAGTTGCATTTCTTAGTAGATTCCATGCACACAACTGATGATAAGCACCGAAAAACGCCGCTTTGATTGCCTTTTTCATGTCTCCATGTCCGTCTATTTTGACACATCCATGTGCTTTACCCTTCATAGCCTCCAAGAATTGTTGAAACAACCATGTGTACATCTGCTCATTCTCACTCCACTATCACAACAACAAACACAATGGTTTGGTTATGCTGATATAAACCGAAGAATACAATCAGTGGGTATATATACTTGTTCTTTCGATATGGTGCATTAAATGCTATGACATCCCCAAACAAATGATAATCCAGCTGACTACAATTATCTGACCAAAACAGGTGTACAAGACGACCATCTTTATTAGCCAAATAACACACAAACATTTCTAGATTCTCCCACGCCATTGATTCCAAAAATTTAAGGCAAGACATTGCATCCCCACCAATTAATATCCTTTGCTTGCGTATCTGGTTATACATATCCCTCTTTTGAATAAATCTGTGGTGTTTTAATTCAAACTTTCAGCATCATGTTCATTTGATCAATGATGGATGCATTCATCTTTCTATGTCCAGATAGCATATAAGTTAGTCTGTCATCCAATATCTCATGGTTGTGAGCTTCCTAAAAGTACAAGATTATCCACCTACCACTTCTCCATGCACATGAACACGTATTTCCGCCTCACACCCGCATCTAATCTTAGGCTTTGGCTCACATTTATGTTGCTGGCCGTCATTATCGGACCCTATATCTTTGAACGCCTATCGAAAGCATACAAATTATTGTTGTGTCTTCTTGTTCTTTACATTTCGCCGAATCTTATTCTTCTTAACAGCAAAACCATTCATTTCTGTGTACAAATTGTAAAATGAGAATGCAACTGATCGATCCAGAAAATGGAACATCATATTCTCACTTGCAGTGATTTGTTTGAAATTAATATAGCCGAGCTCGGCTACACCGTCAACACCTCTTTCTTCCCAATTGTCATAGAAATTGTCACCGAAATACTCATGTGGATCTGAATCCTCCTCCCGAAAAATTGCATACTCAAAGGCATCACCACCACTACAGAATCGTCACCTCCATCCTCATCCGCACGACAATCTTGGTCGAAAGCAAAAAAAGACCCATCCAAATGGTTCACCACCGATTCTTCCTCCAAGCATGTCTATGCAGAACAAATTTTTAGAGTATACTCCTCTTACGGAAAAAAGTTTAAACATCCAAATACATAAAAGGGAATTTTGTGACAACATTATCATGACTTGATTTGCTCTAAATTCTTTCCTGGATAAATCTGCATATAACAAAACGTTAAAAACATACTGAAGGTTACATTAATGAAATTGAACTTGTTTTCCTGAAATTGAAGAGTGAATCAATAACCTACCTACCAGCGATAGAGACTCCATTGTTTGGATCCAATTAGGGTTTAACTGTAAATTCAACATTTTACTATAAGAAAAACCCTGAATACCATTAGTTTTAGCGTTAAACTTTAGCGACGAATTTACCGGTGAACTTATTAATAAATTCATCGCGTAAAAAAGTTATCGTCGGATTCAATTTTTTGACGGTAAATGTGTCGATAATAATTGGAGAAAAAACAGAAAAAAATTGGCGCGAAGATTACCACGGGATTTACCGGTAGATTTGGTAACGCTAATTAGTATAATGCTGCGTTTTGGTTACTCACAAAGTGTTACTGTCGGATTTATCTACTGATACATTTCACGGTAATCTTGCCCTAAATTCGAACCGCGAACCCTCTTCCCCCTTATTTTCGAATTAAACACACACTCTCTCTAACCTACTCTTTTCTCTCTCTCTCTCCCCCCCCCCCCCCACAAACCACTTCCAGCAGCATCCTCTGCTAGCGTCGGCCACCACCAACAGCGTCTAAAGACTGCGTGGATTCGACTGGTGCTCCTTGCGTCACATTGGTCACTTTGTCACCGCTGCTCCTTTCTTCCTTCAGGTTGGTTGTCCTCCTTCTTCTTATTATTATTTTTTTGCAATTTATTTAAAAATTCTTAATGCAGGTTCTTGAACTAACTTTTTATATTCTCTGTTGTAGGTTCTTGCACTAACTTTTCTTTTAATTCTATTAATTTTAGTTTAATTTAGTTTATGTTTGATTAGAATTTAGTTTTAAATTTTGAATTAGTTTTATGGTTGGTTCAATGTGTTGAAACTTTTTAAGCACAAAAAG
Source organism: Arachis hypogaea (assembly GCF_003086295.3). NCBI lineage: Eukaryota > Viridiplantae > Streptophyta > Magnoliopsida > Fabales > Fabaceae > Arachis > Arachis hypogaea. The sequence goes on from NC_092042.1 coordinate 20,021,381, forward strand.
TTTTAAACAAAAAAAATTCAAAAATTGTGAAAGCTAAGAGCTGAGTGAGAGAAACTTACTCCTATGAAAATTGGCAAGTTGACTGTTTCAAGTCCTCCAATTGGTAGAGCCCAACACTTAATGATGTCTTATTAAATAAATAGTATTGGCCATGAACGCAGAATTTAGATCTCGAAATCTATTGATGAACCAACTTAAGACATGCATATATATGATTTCTAAACGAGTTAAGATTTAAAACTGCCTATATCTACACTACATGCATTTATGGTCAGTTTTTTATATCTACACTATATCCAAGTCTTTTTATGAATTAAATTTAACTAAATTAAACAATAAAATTTAGAATAATATTAGTCATAACTAATATTATACTAGATTAACTTGGTCAAACATGATTAACAAAAAAATACTTAAATGTAAATATAGCATTATGTTTTAATATTTTGTACGTTGATATATACTATACTATGCTAAGTTTAAACAACCCTGAATACAAAGACGAAATAAAACATATAATAATAAGATTTTAACTGTTAAGATTATTATTAATATAAACTTTTAAATTTTTTACTTTAATAAATAATATATAAAAACTCAAATTTTGTATGTTTTATCATGAAAATATTTTTCATTAGTAACAAAAAAATATATTAGCTAATTACGTGCTAGTATATATATAATTTTATTAGCTAAGTCCTAGTTAATAACTAACAGATAGTATTAATAAGTTAGAGTAGCCAGTCTATCCCAAAATAAAAACATTACTTAATTATACTGGATATTCAATTATTAGCCAACGAAAATACTAAATATAATACGAGAATTAGTGGAATATATTATAATCAATTGTGGTGAGTGGTGACGACCAAGTAGTCCACACGTATTTGTTTCCAATATAATCCATAAATAATGATCAATTAGATAGATTGAGAGGAAAAAAGAAAGACAAGAAAATCTTAAAATGGAGTTGCTTAACCACATGAACAAGAGGAGCTACAATGGCAACGGCAAACAATCAATATCATAATCAAGAGTTCAAGACACGGTTTTTTTACTTTTTCTTTTAGCAATAATGTTCATTCCCTTGATGAGCAGCCCTGAAACTGGTGCTTTATCTTTATGTTGTTGTTCTGTCCCTAAAATTAACCTACATAACATGGCTCTATCCTCCTATTTTATTTGTCTAAATTATTGACTTGTGACTTGTCATCTTCTACATACATGTTCCATATTCACTTACCTCCTCACTTGTTTTCTTCTATCTTAGCTTCAACTCAATAATAATAATTATGTTCCATCCATGTAGTATATCGACATAATACGTGAATAATATTGAATTAGCATATTGATGAGATATAGAGTATGAACCTATTACTATACATTAATGAACGAGTGGCCTGTGTGTAACTTAAATCATGTAACAGGTAAATGTTTCTTTAATTTTCCTATCTCTAAATTTGAATAGATAAAATTTTAACAAATTTTGTTTAATACAAACTAGTTTGATATATTTTTTTTCCCAACAAATTATATCTTGTAGTATTTTTATGTTTTTATTTAAAGACGTTTACTTAGTACTATTTTCTATTAGAACAAGAAATCTTTCTTTTACTTTTTCCTCGTACTGCCTTTCTTGACAGAAAAATAAACAGAGTTGCATAATGCATGTTTCTATAAAGAGACGGTTGTTAGAGGAGTCTAAGAACAAGTTCAACGGTGCAGTTCTATTATATTTTTTCTGACATGAAGAGAACTAACTATTGGAGAGAAGAGAAAAAGAGTCTCTTGTACAATTTTTGAGAAAAGATAGTCCCTCTGAATGAGAATTTGTATTGTCTAATAATAACTTGTCACATGACAAATTATTATAAAAATAACAACAATGCTAGGGAACTAAAAGGATATTAGTCAAAAACCAGCCAAATATCTCTAGGTGAATCCAAAATCTCTACAAGTTAATACATAGGGATGTTTCTTCTGCTAAGTATCAGAATGTTTCTTTTTCGTACTAAATGGATGTTCTTTTATATATTTTTCAAATTTTCTTGTATTAGAAATGTGAATGTCTCTATTTCTTTAAGAATTTCATAATTTTTTTTAAATTTTATAGATATTTAATTATTTTTGCTAAAATATAACTGGATATTTCTTTTTTAAGTATTAGGATATTTTTTCATATTAAATAAATATTTTTTATATTTTTGTAATTGTTTAAAGACTCCTTTTGGCTAAGATCAAGTGTGTAGTTTGCAGTCTCTTTAATCATCAAAACAGCATCTAATATCCTAAAACGCAGAGAGCAACATCGTGATCACGTGGATAACTTCGAGAACTTGAATCTCTGCGTGACGCACCAGATTGTGGAGTCCTGGTCACGCGTCGCGCGTGTGCTGCTCGAGTGTTGCGGAGTCGGTGTCGAGAAGGCCGCGAGGGAGTGCTACGCAGTGGAGCGGATCTGGAAGCTTCTAACAGAGATCGAAGAGCTTCACTTATTGATGGATCCAAACGATTTGATGAAGCTGAAGAAGCAGATCGAGATTTGGTGTTTCGGCGATACGATGGCATTTTGCTTCCGGTCGAAGGAGCTAGTGGAGGTGACGAAGATGTGTAGGGAGATGAAGAGGATGGTGCTGGAGATATTGGAGGTGGAGGTTGATCCGAAGGGAGGGCCGGGGATAGTGGAGGCCGCAATGAGGGTTTATGCGGAAAAAAAGGAGAATGATACAAGGAATAGAGGCGGCGATGAAGAGATTCTTCTTCGGTTACAAGCAGGTTGTGGTGGCGGTGATGGGGAGTGCGGAGGCTGGTGGGAACCGAGTTGGTTCTGGCAGCTCACTGATAGAAGAGAAGTGGGTCCCGGTGGGGAGACGGAGATGGCCTGACGATGAGAGAGAAGGGTCTGTGTGTGTGATTGTTGGAGGTGGGTAGGTTAATGTGAGAGAGAAGAGGAACGTTTTTATAGGTTTTAATTAGGTTTACTTAATCTTTTAAATTTTTTAAAATTTAAATTTAAAAAATTTAAAATTAATTAATTATTAATATAAATTAATGTGGCTTTATTTAGTTTTTGGCTGGTAACCTCTTGGTTTCATATACTTTTCCTAAAAATAAATAATTATATAAAATTTGAATTAATTAAATAATTATATCTCTATTTAATTAATAATTTATATTAATTATTTAAATAATAATTAATTAAATAATTAAATTATAACTAATTTATTAATAATTATAATAATTAATTATATTAAATAATTATATTTTTATTTAATCAATGATTTATATTAATTATTTATATCATAATTAATATTGAATATTATTTATATTATTATATTAAATTATAATTAATTAAATTTATTTACATAAAAAAAATAAATTTAACTTTTACACCTTACAAAATAATTTTTTGTTGGATTGGTTAATTTTATTTATAAAATTTAAAATGCTAACCACATCATTAAAATTAGCCGTTGGAAACTAGCCGTTAGGGGTGTGCATGGGTCGGGTGAAATCGGGTTTGATGTGACCTAGACTCGGCCTGAAATATGTACCGGGTCCATTTATGAAACCCGAACCCGACCCTAGACCCGATGAAATCTATACCCTTTCGGGCCACAACTATACCGAGTGAAAATCGGGTGAAAACTGGGCCGTTAACATTATATTACCTTGATACCTTCTTGTAAGTTAGCATGTAAAAGTATCCAAATTTCTAAGACTCCAACCATTATTTGATATGGTAAAATTCACTTAGAAAAATATAACAAGAACCAACTCTTCTCTAAAATTAAAGCATAACCATAATCAATACTAATATTGCCTAATAACACCAAATATTTAAATCAATACAAATAACACAATATTATGCATTAGTCTAAAGTCTTATGCATTTTAAATATAAAACATTAACTTATAGTCTTATATATAATGACTAATAATACAAAATATTAAGGTTTACAATACTTAAATTCCACATAATAATAGCCATCATCCATCACTAATAATACAAAATATTTATTGTGTATGATGCCCCGGCCACCGGGCCGATTTCGGGTGACCCGAGCTATGGCCCGGATCCGACCCGAAATAATGACTGGGTCTATTTTTGAGACCCTTACCTGGTCCTAAATCCGATGAAATCACACCAAATTAGCCCCTAAAGTGTTCGAAACCGGGCCGGGCCATTCACACCCCTACTAGCCGTTATTATGTTACCGTTATTATTAATAAATTAATATTTTATTACTCTATATATACAACTTATATACACTTCTATTCTCACACTTTCTTCTACTCTTCTTCATCTTCTTTCAAGTTTACGAAATCAAAGTTCTGTTGATATTATTTTTTGTTCAAGAAAATGGATACCAACTAACTCAACTCTTTTTTCAATTATTTACAAAAAAAGGGATCCTAACCAACAAAAAAATAGATCCCAACCAATCTCAAACCTCAAACTCTCAAATTCTAAATTAAAACTTCACACTACCAAATACATTTCAAAATCCAAATCCACAAAATCTTCCTAATTTCAATTTTCAAACTCCTTATAATACTCAATTTCCTATATTTCAACCTCAAAATCAAAATTCACAAACATCATATTTTTTATTTTCATCCATATTTAACCCCTCTATTGGAAATGTTACTCCAACATCCTTGCCATTTCCAACTCAACTCAGTGCATCAAGACATAACTTATCTGGTGTTTGTGACTCTTCTAACCTATTCTCTCAGACTCCGATATAATCTAGTCCATATTCGCAATATTTAGATTTTAACAACCCTCGTGGATTAGATGCTATCGACCTCAATGATGATGATATTGAAAATCAGAGGCAAGATAGTATTCAACACTGGCATTGGAAGGAGGATGAGATGTTGATCAGTGCATGGTTAAATGTTTCAACTGATCCTATAGTTGGTACCGATCAAAAGAGCGAAATATTTTGGAGTCGAATTCATATCTACTGTGTAGAATTTTACGCTGACATGACAAGGGGGTAGTTGCATGTAAGAAACGATGGTATAAAATCAACAAGGCTATTGTACAATTTGCTGGTTGCGACGATCAAGCTAGTCAAAACATAAGGAGTGGTTCAAACGCTGAATATATAAAGGAGTTGGCCTATAAACTTTATTCCATAAATTATAGTAAAAAATTCACTTTTGAGAGGCATTAGAATATGCTTCGTTTGGAGCAAAAATGGAGAAGCCAACTACCTACACAAAGTGGAGGCTCAAAGAGAACTAATATTAGTGTAACTGGAGCATACTCATCCTCATCAAATCCAGAAATACCGTTGGCTGACGAAACTGATGTGGACTCTCCCGTTCGCCCACAAAGATCAAAGAAGAGCAAGAGAAAAGATAAGAAAAAAAGCATAAATGTCTAAAGATCTTAGCGAAAAGAATCATCGATTGTTAAAAAACTATCTCTCATGAAAGATATTAAGAATATTAGAGAAAAGGAACTAATGGATATGAAAAAAGAAAGAGAAGCGGAGAGGGAACATAGAGCAAAGATCATGGTAATCAAAGAGAAGGAGTTACAAATGGAAGCGGCAATGAAAGAACAAGAATTATAAACTCAGAGGTATATTAAAGAAATGGAGATAAATGCAAAAGAAAGGGAACTGGCAAGGATGGCTAAGGAAAGAGAAAGAGAAATGGATATGCAAATACTTAATGCTAATACGTCTACAATGAGTGAAAAAGCGACGAGTTCTTCGTGAGATTGCATGTGAGAAAATAATCAATAAGTGGTTTACTTAATGGTTCCTTGTATTCGTAGAGTTAGGTAGTATGTTTTATTTTTATTGTGTTTTACTTGCATGTGATGTAGTCTGTTTTATTCATTTCTGATGTAACTTTTTAAATTAGTCAATATTATTGTGTTGTTATTGTTTATGAAAGTGACCATTGCAAAACTAGCCGTATTAAACTTAAAAAAAGGCTAGCCATTAAGTAGCTGTTGCGAAATTAGCCATTTTAAACTTAGACAAGAAAAAACTAGCCGTTAAGTAGCCGTTGAGAAGTAGCTACTTGTTGTGGACACACTTATAAATATCAACTATCAATGATTCAACAACTCTATTTCAACTCTTGTTTTTCACCTCAAAAGAAGACTAAAAAATACATCTCTACATATGGCTATAAATTTTGATGATATGTTTAAAGAGACTTTGTATGGTAAAAGAAAACGGCAAGATAACACACTCATGGATAATTGGACCAATGAATGTTTATTCGATGATTCAGAAGAAGGTATCGATAGAAGCTCTATCTCAACTCCTCATAGATGGATCAACAGAGATCGAGAAGCAGGACATGATTGCCTTTTTCAAGATTACTTTGCAGATGAACTGGTGTATAATGCTAACATTTTTCGAGGGAGATTTCGAATGAGAAGACATGTGTTCCTTCGATAGTAGATGCTCTCTCAAACGTCTATCCGTATTTCCAATAGAGGGCCGATGCAATTGGAAGAAGAGGCTTGTCACCACTCTAAAAATGCACTGCTGCGATATGGATGTTAGCATATATCGTAGCAGCTGATGCTGTTGATGATTATGTGCGCATATGCGAGAGCACTACAATTGAATGTTTGAAAAAATTTGTTGAAGGTGTACTTTCGGTATTCGAGGATGATACTTGCGAAAACTAAATCCAAATTATGTACAACGCCTACTACAAATGGCGGATGGTCGTGGCTTTCCTGGCATGTTGGGTAGCATTGACTGCATGCATTGGCAATGAAAAAATCATCCAAAGGCATGAAAAGGTATGTACATGAGTGGTTATAGTGGAGTTGCATCCATTGTACTTGAGGTTGTAACATCTTTAGACAATTAGATATGGCATCTGTTCTTTGGAATTTCTGGTTTAAATAACAATATCAACGTGTTAGATCGTTCTCGAGTGTTCGATGATATTCTAAATGACCGTGCTCCGAAGTTAAATTATACTATTAATGGTAATAATTATACTATGGGATACTATTTAGCAGATAGTATTTATCTTGAATGGGCCACATTTGTCAAATCAATCTCAAAGCCACAAGGGGAGAAACGCAAGTTATTTGCACAATACCAAGAAGGGCAAAGAAAATATGTGGAGCGACTATTCGGAGTGTTACAAGCACGCTTTGGAATTATACATGGTCCAGCTCGCTTTTGAAAAAAGAAGAAACTTGCAAACATAATGAGAGCTTGTATTATATTGCATAATATGATTGTTGAGGATGAAAGAGACACTTATGTAGGAAATTTTGCTCAAGACTTAGAGTATGACGATGTCGAAAATGGTTTATCACAACCTCAGCTGGGAGAGGAAGATTTTGTACCATACCATCAATTTCTCCAAAGAATTTCTCAACTTTGAAATAGGTAGCAGCATAAACAGTTGAAAGAAGACTTGAACACATATGGCAATTTCACAATGCTTATCGTCAACTATAGAGTTTAACTATGTTTTTTTTTTGTTTTAAGTAATTTTACAAATTAGTGTAATCCTGAATTATATATTATATATTATTGTTATATATGAATTTTTTTAAATATTAATATCTTTTAATAGTGAATTATTTTTGAATTTATAAATTTAAATAATATTATTGAAAAAAATAGTAACTATATTAATTTTAATTAATTAATTAAGTGAAACCACAACAGAGACTAAAGTTAGTTCCTCCTAGTGGAGAAGAGAGAGATACTTTGAGTTCCTATTTACTGTTTATGACGCAAAAACTGATGTGGAGTTACTTTTTAAGATAGATGGGTCATAAATAGAGATTGGGATGAATTCTCTACTAGAGATGGTCTAAGTGGTCTGAGTGAGTCACATCACATAACATATCTGCTAACTCTTTTTCCATCATTGCATGTTATTGAAGATATATAGGATGGTGACTCCCCCTATAATGATATTTTCGCATAAAGATGGCATTGCAAATTGTTAAATGGTTTAACATGTTTGATTTAAAATATTTGATTGAATCATCTAGCGATTCAAAATATCTTTACACTACAAGAAAGGCGTTGAGTACCGTCGAATTTACCGACAGATTTATCAAATAAATCCGTTGACAATTAGTTTGCCGTCAGAATAAATTTGACGGTATAAATGGCACCAAAAAATGTTTACCGGTAGATTATTTCGTCGTAACGCTAATTACCGGCGGATTTTGCGTTGAATTTTTCAATTAATACGACGAAGATAAGCAGTTGTACCGTGAATTTTCTGACGGCAATTTTGGTGCCATGTTATGTTTTCTGGCACCTATTTACCGTCGGATTGTTCCGCTAGTAAATCCGACGGTATGCAATTTTTTTTTACACAATTAGTGCACAAGTAGCAGTCAAATTAAATTTTTTTAAAAAAATTTTTTAGTGCACAAATTTTAAATACCAGAAATCAACTAATGAATATAATAAAAAGTCAAAAGTAAAATACACTGAAATAGACTTAAAATAAATTAAATTCCTAAATCCTACAGATCTCGATAAAGGTCGTCATCGTCGTCTTCCCCCTACTGTGACAGCAGATTAAGTGCTGATGTCGGTGCCCCACCAACAGCGTCACTGCCTCCAGCGCACATCTCATTGTACACCACTATCTGGTCTCACAAGCACTCTAGCCGCTCCAACTTCTCCGTTAGCTCTGAGCTGATGGGAACGGTATCTCTCACACGTGCAGGAAGCTCGTTGTACTTTTCTTCAGACTGTTGAGCTTGTTGATGAAGCTCTTGTGTTAGCTTCTGCACCTCCTCTCTCAAATTGACAACTTCCGCGGAATTGGCAGGGCTGGTGGCAGAGAGGCAGAGGCAGAGGCAGATGAAGCCGCCAATGTCGAAATGTGGCGGCGATTCTTTTAGAACTTAGAGGCGATCTCGCGCCAAACCCTATCAGGATCAACAACTGAGGCATTGGAACCGTGGTCGTCCCCACTAGGGTGGAATCGTTGGGTTGCGGCCTCCAATCTCTGCGTGTAGTCCTCTTGTGTAACATTCATTGTGATTAGGATGATAGTTAATTGACTTTAAATCGAATACATATATTTCAAACTTAGAATTAATTGAAATGTCATCAACATAAGTAAATCTCTCCTTGTTAGCCTTCAACATATGGGTATATTTAAAGGTCTCCGCCAATGTCATCTCACGCTCCAATGACTTAAACTACATATATTGAAACCAACTAATAAAATAAATCAAGTAACAATTAATTCAAGTAATAATTAATAAAGATTAGTAAACTATATACCAGCATGCTCTTTGTCTTCATGAGAGCCTACCGATATTTTTTGACGACCTTGGTGAAGTCCTGTTAGTTCTGTTCTTTAGACGGTAATGCTTGAACCCCTCATCAGTACTAAAATAAAGATCCAGTTCCTTCTTAATATCTGGACAGAGCTGAATCGTGAGGTGGACGTGCCCCTGACGAACATCTTGCAGCATACTGAAGTCGCCTAGCTATCCGGTGGTCGTAGATATTTCTGATAAAGATATCAGATTCCCTATCCCATATAAAGTTCTCCTGCATAAAGTAATTTAACAACATTAGTTCATCGAAATAAAATACAGTTAAAATAAATATAATTAATTCAACAACATTGGGTTCTTACCGTCCACTTCTGAAATCATCGCTCTTTGGTGTCAGTAGGGATCTTCGTGTAGCTTGCGGCCATAGATTGTCCTATATGGACTTAAACACATACATTGGAGATCTCATGTATACATGCATTGTTGTTTGGTGTAAACCTATCAACTAAAAACTTAAGATTAGCAAATACATAAAAACACATAAAACTAAACAAATTCAAAATAGATTACAGATGAAAGACCTTAAAATAGTACTCACGCCTGCATGCGATCAGGTTAAATCCTCATCCGTATGACAAGCGGTAGTGGAGGAACATCTGACTAGGATGCATTAGAGGAATCACCCACCGCGATCTCTGTCGCTGAAGTTGTAAGGGGCGAAGGTATGAGCGTAGCAGAAGGAGCCACATAGTTGTGCTTTAGGACCATGATGAATTGTTGGTTCGATGGACTCGCCTATGACGTCATAGGGGTCGACGGGATAGTCGGGGTAGAGGGTGATGACTGAGAAGTCCCTGTGCTACCGGTAGTGAAAACCCTCCCTCTACCATGACCACGAGATCGACTCGTGACACTTCTATTATCTGTCGTTATGTTTGCAAAGAGAATACAAATTACACTAATCAGCATATATACAACACAAATTCTTTAACATTTATATTATTTCAAAAAATTTTTGACATAAACTCCCCTAAAATTGGACATATATTCATCTTTATGGTTCCCACAAATTTACTATCGGAAATAAAAATTCGCCGATAATGATTTGACCTGACGAATTTCATAGCTAAACCGTCAATAAATCCACCGATAAAATCAATAATACTCAGCGTTTTTCTTGTAATATTATGTAAAGATGTCTTTGTAGGAATATCTACCATACAAGACTCCCTACCAGCTTGGAAGAAAATGATTTACTCTCATTTCACATACACTTAGAACTAAACTCCAACATATCTGAAATAATATGTCCCCATTTGGATCTTACAAGCTTTCATTAGGCCTCTAAAAGTGACTCTAATCAAAAGTTTAGTAGTGTTCTGTGATCTCTATATATGTATTCTAAAGATCTTATCTTTGATAATACTTTATCTGCCTAAAGATAAGATGTGGGAGCGTTTCATTATTATTGCCAATTTGCCATAGTCTTCTTTTCCGAACAGTATTAGTATAGTGTTGCGATATTATTATTTGCCAAGATTGTAACTTGTAAGCCACATGCTACACCCATTTGATTTGAAACTTTGAAGAAGTAGAGCAAATTAATCTCATCCAAAGTGGCCCGAAAGAAAAGGGAGTGATGCTAAAGTTCTGGTTTATTTTGTTGGGTTCATCCCAAAGGGTTAAATGGAAAACCATAATAAACCCTCATCACTTGTGTCTCATGCTTGACCCTCATTTTTTATAGGATAATGATATGAGCTTTAGCCACACTATTAAACTGTATATTTGTTTCTGAGAACAGAATAAGATAAGATATTAAAAACAAGATAAAATAGATATAAATACAAAATTTTGTATTTTTGTATTCTATTTGGTGATAAATTAAAATAAATTATAAAAATTTAATTTATTTTTTTTTATTCAAAAAATTTAAAAAAATATAATAATAAAAAATATAATTATAAAAATTAAGAAGAATAATAAAAGAAAAAAAATAAATTATCTCTTAGTAATATTTTTATATTCTTTCTGTTACAATAGATATAAAATATATTATTTTTGGACACAATACTTCTATCAATATTTCATCTGTTAAATACAATTTTGTATCTCCATGTCTTTGTGTTAGTATTCTGTCTGTGTAAACAAGCGCAGTCTTAGAGACAAGGGTGGTGTTTTTGTACTTGCTAATCGCTTTCAGGAGAGAATGGACAATCACTAATGGCCGCTGGCCTGCATGATTGGACTTAGAACTTGTGAGTTGAATTTGGGAAGAGATGTCACGTGACTTTGATTCGAAATTCAAGTAGAAGATATTGGAGGTCATGCAACTCTACACGTGGTCCAATAAGGTTGCACTTTATTGGGGCCTAATGCCAGGTCCTCACTTGACTAAATTTGCCTGAATTGGAGGAGCAACATGTTTAGGTGCAATTTGAGTTAGAGAATCGTAAGACAACAAAGGGGCAAGTTTTATATCATGAGGGTCTGTATCTCTATGCTTATTAATTGGCATAAGTACTCCTAGCCTAATATAATACTAATTTAAGCAAGCATTACTCATTTTGTAGTATTTTATTTTTTTTACCATTTTTCAAGGTATCATCATCTATATATATGTTATCATCAATGATGAAATTGTGTATCAAAGTTGGTTTTGAATATTATAATACAATGATCTAATCTAAAATCTCTCCTCAATCTCTTCCTCCCTACCTGTGGCCAACTTTTATTTTTGTGCATGCATGTCTGTGGTTTGTTGTGTTGTCTCAATATAAATATATAATTAATTACCAAACGTACGTGTCTTTGAATAAATTGAAATGCCTTGTTTGTCCTTGTCTCGCAGCCTGTTTAATTTGTTTGGGATCGGAAATAATAAACTATTAATTTCTAGAATTAATTACTCGTTGTTAATTGATGCTAGACAAGACTGGTTAACTAACATTGTTAATATCGGCTTTCAAAACGTGCAACACTTTTTCATTTTCTACAATCGACATAATATGTAAGATGATGATCTAGTATATAAAGGTGATAATCACAACATTGTGCTGCATATTGAACAAATTAAAAGGTGGTGCAAAATAAAATAATGTAACATTGCTTAGCTTGTATACATTACATGGGATTATTGTGAAGTTTATGATAAAATAATGTAATGATAAGAGAGAATAGATGGAGGCAGACCTGAAAATGAGGGACAAATGCGCTTGTTTTGCGAATATGCTATGCATAGATAATGTAGAGAGGGTTAATAACGACAAGGTTAAGCACTCTTAATTAATGGCAAGTCGTTTTCTTGATGATTTGGCACAAGGGAGACATTATTATTGTGACACACACTACTTCGTTCCATTATAAGGGGCCACCAATAGTTTTTTTAAGCCATTCATTACAACCTTATAACTTGTATATATATAGAGAGAGCAACCAAGTTCTGTGGTGCTTCATTCTATCAAGTTAGTTAGTTGCTTTATCAAACTCTATCAAAACTATATCTTATTGTTAGCTTTTTACGTGATGGCAAGGCGACAATGTTTGTCAATGAGAATTGGGAAGCCTACTCATGAGTTGATGAGACGGTGTTCGAGGCAGTTGAGGGAACAAAAGACTAGGTTTTATATCATATGGAGGTGCACCGTCTTCCTTCTACGCTGGGAGGACTAAGTTTAGGAGTGGCACCATATACATTATAGTATAGCGAGTTTTTTTTTTATCTTTGTTTTTTTTGTTAGTGCTAGTATGCTACTCTGTTAAAAAAACAAAAAAAAAGTGCAGAGTACGTAGCAGTTGAAAGGCTTCATCAATTACCAACTTTTGTGTTTGCTCATCAAGTGTCTAATAAGGTGTTAATTTAATATGAACAAACATGCATGTACAGCACTTGCATCATATGGTTTCTTTCTTTCTATATATTGTCATCTTTCTTTTACTCTCTTAGCTTCTCAACCTTCCCAAATAACCTTCCAAGTTTTCTTTTCTCTGTTCTTTTCATGTATGTATATTTTGCTTTGGAACCATCGTTTTTTTTTTTTTCCTTGAATCCGATCCTTTCTTGTTAGACCCATTTGTAGAAAACAATCCCCTTCTCTTATGTTTACAAAAATCGTACTCCTCCTCCTTAAAGCAATATTTTACCCACTCAGAAGTCAGAATGAACTTCACTCTATTATTTTACTATTTTTAAATATACGTGGATGAAAGGCTTAAACTCAAAAAACAAAAAAAAAAAGAAAAAAAGAAGAAAAAAAGAAACTTGTGGTATGAGAAACTAAGACACTGCTTCGGTGTAGATAGGATAGGACATCTCAAAACAGGTAATAGAATTGAAAACAGAAGTGCACATATGGGCCAAGGTTCAAGCGCGCCACAGAAAATTGTGTTATTTGTATTAATTTCTTTTTAATGCACTTTGATATACATTTTTATTTTTAGATATAAAAATAAATATAACAAAAAATAAATAAAAGATAATAGTACAAAAATTATTTCTCATTGGCGAAACTCTTGAAGGAACACATACCGTGTTATGCTGGGAGGAGGGGTGTGTGTAGCTGTCTTTCCACTCCATGAGTGACAAATTTGTACTGCACATTAAATAGCCCACTCTGTGCTAGTGCATCAAGCCACCAAGGACCGGATTATACACATCTCTCTGCCTACTTTATTTGGTTCTGTTCTAGGTTTTTAACTACATTTATTTTCTTATACGTTACGATCGAGTACGGAATTCTTCAACAGCGTACAATTTATAGAAATAATGAGTGTTAATCATGATGATATTTCATATCCTATATAGCCACGTAAAATTTTTCCATTGAATAAGTACGAAGATAATTCCGTATCAAAAGCCCTTTTGCATGTTCTAAGATACGGATGCTATCACCCAATACGAAGAGTCAACAACAGTGTCTTGGATTATTTAATTACGTTCTAGATCAAATTAAAACTGGTATTTGTCCAATCCATGAAGCGATAATTAAACGGAAATGTGGATAGGATACATGTTACAATAACTTTCCATTAGCATTTAAAGTGAGGGCTGGTTTGAGAATTGCCTTGATAGAGTTGGTAGGTACGTTTTGGCTCCATCAGCAGAAAAGTTGGCAGAATTACTCCAATAATCTTAGCTTTCTTTAGGATATCAATAAACATACATGCATATATAAATACTCCCCTTCAGAAGGAAAACTTGTAAAACTTATAGATAACAAAATCAAATAAATAAATAAAAACTATCCAGAGCTTTTCCTTGTAAACATCATATTGCTGACACAAAAAGCAACCACTCCGTACTAACGGCTCTTTATCTGGATAGTTTAACACATAGTTCCTTCTTGTTACCTTGTAGAATTGGATCCATGATCCTCTGAAGACTTCTTAGGAGTTTGCCCAGGTTTACTTTGGCCTCCCTGGATGTTTAAGAAACAAGACCACAAAACACAATCATAATGAGCTAGCATTCATGCTGGATAATTACATAAGATACTTCAAGCTACCTAAGTGATAATTCAAAACCCAAACCCTGTAGAAAGTGGAAATTTGACTTCATATATCAACTATGGCAAGAAGAAGAAGAATTAATCACTTACTGCTCCCCTTTGACCAGTCAATCTTCGAGTTGATGGAGCTCGTGCGACTGAGGAAGCAGCTGCAGCTGCAGCCACACGTATTCTGCAAAATATAATTTGCACAAACATCAGAACTCATATTTGCATTAGCTTCATCCATCTCCACCACTTAAGTTTCGAAGGTTCGTTCTCCATTTACCTCTTATGAACATCAACATATTCATCTGTCTCATCAACAATTTCTTCCTGCATGGTAAAACAATTATGATAAGCAGAGAGGTTAGACTTCAGAAGGCGGGGATGATTAAAACATTGGAGAAAGGGAGACGGAGGGGCATATTTCAGAAAAGAAATTTACTTGCAGAAGTTCTTCAAATACGTCTTCCAAAGTGATAATACCAATCACTTCACCCTCTTCAATATTTTCTAATGAATTTGTTTTGCTGTCACTACGTTGCAAACCAGTTAGTTTATTAATACTGGGTGACCTTGAAGACTTGTCAATATCAACAACTACACTTTCTGATTTATCGTCCTGGTTCTGAAGTAATGGAGTAGTCAACTGTGAATCCCCATCAAAAATAGTGCTTTCTTCCTGTTTCTCTTCAATTATCTGCGGTGTTTCTTTCCCTTTCGACTTGGCTTTAACAACAGCGGCCATATGACTACTTCCTTTTTGGAACTCATTAAGAATATCATAGAGAGGCATATCTGATGGAACCCTGTCCATATAAATAACCGTTACACAACGGATATTATGCCATTATATGGAAAGCGAGATAATACATTAATAAAGACAAGCACACCGTGGAATTCTCCGAATGGATACAGCACTGACAGGGGTCTCTGTTTCTGGCCGTACAGTGAGGAGACTTTTGACCTAATAGAAAAAGAATTAATGTAAATAAGAAGAACCCAAAAAGGCTACATAATCAGGAAAAAAGTAGAATTCTGGCAAGGTTAAAACCTACAAGCAGAAGACCGATAATATTCTTTGGATTTCCAGAATAGACAGGAACTCGGCTGTGCCCCCGAGCGAGAATTTTTCCCATTGCCTCCCTGATTTTAGGTTCCCAAGGTTAACTTTTTTTTGTTTCGGGAAAAAAGTATACACACTAAGAATTCTCCCCTGAATGCAACCTAAGAATTTCTAGCTCTAACATGCAAGCAAAGGCAGAAAATATATCTTCAGCAGCAAGAATAGCAAGAATTCATCTTAAAACATTAGAGACATTTTAAAAACAATTATGTTACCTATTTACACCCTACTGATAAAAGAATAATGACCATGAATATAAGATAACCAACCAGTCCAATTTTGAATTAACATCCAAAGAAAATGTTGATTCGATAGGAGTCATAGCCTCCTCAGCAGTCTGTTCGAAGACAAAATTAAGAAGAAAACACAAGACCCTAGTTAGAATTTACCAGTAAATGCAGTAGCCTTCACATGTTTCCACTTTCCACCATCACCGTGTGCTATAAAACTAAAAATAGTTAAGAAACCTCAAATTCTGCCGCATTGATATGACAAATTGAAAACCGCATTGGATTGCCATGTAACAAAACACTAATGTAGAGGTTGAAGTCAATATGTTGTGTGAATTAGAGAACTTACCTTTTCAGTCAAATCAAGCGCTCCACTAATAATTGTAGTCTCATCATGTGTAAGCTCACCACCTTTCCCAGCCTTACAACAAGCAAATTCAATATTTGTTAATCAAAGAGAAAGACAAGACAGTTGGTTTGATTGATGAACAATAACAATATATACCTCCTGGCTGTGAATGGACACAAGAGCTTTTAATTGAGCACGCCTAAATAAAGCCTCATTGTGCCCCAACAGGTAGTCCAGAACCTGGAACAATTGTTATTCAGAAAATTAAACCCTTGCAGGCATGGTTGCTAACACACTAGAGAATTCTTCTTAACTAACCAAGATGCGTTTAAGTGTCCACAAAACAACTCCAAGAAGATCTTAATCTGTGCACACATCATAATCTAGATAACATCTTTGCAATAAGTTCTGTAGAAGACTATACCTTTCCAACGGGATAAGCAACTGGATAACAGATTAACATCAAAATTCGAACAAGCCATGCAAGGTTGGCACCTACAGCAAGACCATATCTACTACAAATTGCTTGTGGAATAACCTGAAACCATCAAACCAAAGAAGCACTATTTCAAAACTTGAAAACACTGATTAGGGACAAAAACTCTGAAATAACATTGAGAGGGAAATGACAAACCTCCCCAAAGAAGAGAACAAAAGTGACAGAGAGAATGATGGCAACAAACTGATTGAATAGCTTATCAAGGTATATGGGAAGAGCCTGCAGATTGCAAGTTCCAAAGCCAACAGCTATTTAAGAGTTAGGCAGGGTTTAGCAATCAGTACGAAACTCTACATACACAATTGCGAATAGAAATTGATTGGAAGGAGTTGTAGAAAGGGGATTGCAAATTCAATACCTCCATGGCAGCAGCATTACAGAGAAGCAAAGTGACAAGAAGCTGGTGCTGTTTCTGAACCACGGGAAGTATAACCGCTACACCGTAGTAATAAGAATAGTTAACAGAAAAGAGAGAAAGAGAAGAGGAAGAAGAGGAGTAGTAGAGTACCAGCTTGCTTCTTCTCGGAGGGAGAACCACTGCGCTGAAGGATCTCGAGGTCGACGAGACCAAGAGACATGAGACCGAGGGTGAGGCCGGACATGATTCCTGCAAAGAGCACAAGGAAGCAGGAGATTCCGGCGTACACGAACCACCACACATCGCCAAACGGAATCTCGCTGCCAAGAGCTGACGCCGCCTGAACCTGAGGGTGGTCCCGAGTCAACATCCGAGTCACCATTAACGCGCTAAGCAAATTTACCATCCTGATCCTCGATTCAACAAGTAATTCTTCTACTTCTCTTCTTCTTCTTCCAGCAGAGGTGGGATATGCTATGGTAGCAGCTAGGGGTTGTCAGAATCCAACCGGTGATTAAACCGGTTAAATTACTAACTATTTGCAACTCAATATGAGAGAGTGAATAGAATTTTTTTTTTTCCCTTTTCTCCCTCTGTTTGAAAAAGTGGTGATTGATTAATAATTAGTAGCAGGTGATTGTGGCCATAACTATCAGAACTAATAATTAAATCGGTCAAATTACTGAATTACTAATTAAATTGGTTTATTCAGTCTCATTTAAATTATCAATTGTGCAGAGATTAATCAAGAAAAAGAAAACACCTTAAAAATTAAAGTTATAATACAAAGGCTGAAATTATGACTTTTTTTTAAAAAAAATATATTCTGTTAAAAAATAAACTAATATAGCAACATTCTAAATGTTTTTTTATAAAGATAAATATTATTCTAGAAAAATCTAAGTCACATTTATAAATTTAAAGAGGGTAGTCAATAGCAGAATAACTATAAAAAATAGCAGCAACAGGATGAAAAAATACAACCAAAATACAAATTCAATACTGACACAAAACAAAACAGTTTGACGATCAATTAGTCTGTCTTTTCTTTCTCGTTTCCAAGACTCTATATAAAACCAAATCAATCTTTTCATCTTCTCCACATTCTTTGTTGAATATTTTTTTGTTTCTAGTTTTCCATATAATCACTCTCTTTTTGTACTTTTTAGCAACTTTATTCTAAACATGCAAGGAAAAACAGAAGGACCAAAGAACAGAACATAGAAGACCCCTCCCTGAATGCAAAATAAGAAAATATAACAAAAAAACTTCAACTCAAATGAAAATTTTATCTTAAAACTTAAACGGCTAAAATCTTTTCATTTTCTCTCTCTTTAAAAATAAACTCTTATTTATTACCACTGACCGCCAAATCAAACCATTGCAAAGTAATTAATCCACTAAGAAAATTAAAGAGTGTCACACAATACCAGAAAAAAGACACTTTTATTGAATCGTCATCATTTGATTATCAAGCTAGGAGACAAATTTTGTAGTGTTAATGAAAATATCTTCTACTCTATTATCTCTCTCAGTTTTTCCAACTTTAGTATACAAGCCTAAAAAGGAAAAAGAATAAAAAGAACAACAAATTAAATCAATTAGTTTTACATACAAATACAATTCATCTAAACCTAATACAAATTAAAGCAATCAGTTTTACATTCAAATACAATTAGCATCAATAAATTAAAACATAAAAAATCAAGTATAAAAAAATTAATAAGAACAACTTATTATACCTAATGTAATTTATTATGTAGTACTCTGTTGGACCGACTGTGGAGAGCTCTTGACAACCGGGGAGACTTCGGAGAGGAATCAAGCGAGAGAACATAAGATGAGAAGACACCACATTCAACTCAAAACCTTTATGTTCTCTCGCTTGATTCCTCCCCGAAGTCTCCCCGATTGTCGAGAGCTCCCCACGGTTGGCCCAACAAGTGGTATCAGAGCCGATGGTTAATCGGTCTGGTGGTTTTAAGGAGTATTCAAGGTGAAGCATCGAAAGTCTTCCCGGTAAAGGTGGTCCGGGTGGCGTGTCCTGCGGTGTTTTGCGGCGGTGTGATGGACGAATACTCATGGTGGTGGAGGAGTTAGAGGGGAGTTGATGCTTGATGTGGAGGCTCACACTTGAGGGGGAGATTGTTAGTGTTGCAAGTGTGAGAAGTGTTGAAGTTAGTCTCATATCAAAGAAAGCAAAAAAGAGTGAGAAGTTTATAAAATGAGAGACCCATTAACTTGAAACCTTAAGGTTTTGAGTTGGATGTGGTGTCTTCTCATCTTATGTTCTCTCGCTTGATTCCTCTCCGAAATCTTCCCGATTGTTAGTGAGTTTTTTTAGAGACTATGTTTTGTGGTGGCTAAAGTTACCTATAGTTGACTGGCCAATAAGATAACTAGAAAAATATGGTAACTCGAAATATTATTATAATGGCAGAGTGGTAATTACATGTCCGAGAACCATTTTTTGATGGATTGGACTTTGAGTGAAATGGACAATAAATAAAAAAAAATAAAATTATAATGATACATTTCAAAAAATGTGTGTCAAATTGAGATGAAATATATAATAATTGGATTCTTAGTGAATTAAATAGTTAGAACTAGTTAAAAAAAAGGATGATGGAAAATAAAGTAGTAAATATGCAAAATAAAGTAGTAAATATTGTATTCAGTACGAAAATAAAAATAATAAACATTGTAATGTCTAATGCTCAGGATTCTATTATAAACAATTGTTATCATTTGTAACAATATTAAAGTAAAAATATTAATTAAAATGAAGAAAGTCGCTACCATTGTTCATATTTGTAGAACAAAATCTTACATAATAATAAAGTGTGAAAATCTATACTATATTTATACAATTGTAAGTCTTTAATATTTTTTTTGCAAAAAAAAAAAAAAAAGAGTAAACTCTCTCTTAGTTGGTAAATTTTAAAATCTAATGATTAAGTTAATTACCATAAACGCTAACTATAAGTGATCCCGTTATTTTTTTATCTATGATATATTATTTATATTTCATAAAAGTTTTAAGAACCATGAAAAGCATAAGAAAATTATTATTGTAACTTGTAACCAAATACTTTTATACTAAACACTAAAAAAGTAATGAAATTAAATTTTATGTGAGAGAAATTGAAAACCATAAACTAATATTATTACAAATAATATTCAATTAATTATAAATTACTTAATTAATAAATAGAAGAACTATATATCCTCCATATTTGTAACTATTTTTTTTGTTTGACCAAAATAAATTTTAATCTTTGTAGTTAAATATAAACTCTAAAATTTGTATAATTAAACTAATTATCGTAAAAGCTAAGCACATGGATGACTCATTTATTTTTTTTATCTATAATATATTACTTATATTTTAAATATGCTATGACAACAATTAAAAATAAAAGAAAAAAATTGTTATTTATGAGAACAATAAAAAATGTACATTAACTTTATTACTAATAAAATTAAATAATTTAAATATGAAAACGTGAATCATATATATACCTTTTAAATCTTAAATCTTAAATCCTCAACTTAACAACTTTTAAATTTAATTTATTATAATTTCTAATCTCTGAATATTCAAACCTTTTGATCTAATTTAAATTATTTTGACTACACCGTGAATATTAATTCTGATGCCATTAGTCACGAATACATAACTTCTTAACTTAAATAATCCCAAATTTAGCATGCTAATATTATTTATGCATTTTACTTTATTAAAAAAATATTAAAGATTTGCAATTGTATAAGTATAATATAACTAGTACCAGTTTTTTTATTTTAATTAATAATTTTTATTACTTTATTATTGTTTACGATGGAATCTTTGAGCATTAGGTATTACAATGTTTACTTTTATTTTTGGGTTGTATAATGATACAATGCTTACTATTTTATTTTGTATCAACTCCTTTTTTTTTTGGACCTGGGCCATGGGCCAGAGATCTGACCCGGCCACACAACCAGAACCCGATTCACCCCTAACCCGATCCTGCTAGTGCCCGACCCTAAATCTAATGTCATCTTTCTCGCCTTGCTCTCTGTTAGCGCTTTATGTTGCCGCCGGAAGCTCCCTTACCAGACCGACTTGTTGCATGGATTTGACGCCTGAAGCATCCTTCCCTTTTGGTATCCTCCGGTCCAATCTGCAAAGTATCTTTCTGAGTTCTCCCGCATCCCCCGTTTTCCTCGATAGCCCGGTAATAAAGCCTCTGATGGTGGGTCCGCCTTGGAACATCCATTTGGCCTGTCTTGGCCGCAGTGATCGTCTGCCTCGAAGCAATCTGCATAAAACAAGGCACCTCGGCGCTCCCTCCTCGATCTAATCTCCAAGCTTCGCCAATTGGATTGCTCCTCTCTTCAGTTGGCGCATGCGATGCCATGGGTCGATGCTGCGCTCCCCCTTCAGCTTCTTGCATGTCCCGATCTTCCATGTCCACCCCCTCAGGTAGCTCCTCTTCTGTTTGATTTCTTTGCTGGTTGGTTGGAATTGGAACCCCTTTGGCTGGATTTTGTGCCCTTTGATTATGCTGTAGCATTGCGAACCTAGCTTCTATTCTGATTGTGTTCCTGACAGGATTAGGAGTATTGAAAGTCCACTGGCTTCTTAGATCATTCTTCACTGCCATAGCTGCCAGTTGGCGAGCTTCTATGTTGCCTTCCCTTGGAGTCCAGGTAGCTCCCACATCTGGCGCCTCTTCCAGCAGTTGCAGAATGTCTCTTAGGATTGCATCTGCTTCTGCCATAGGCATTCTAGCCTTAATGGCTTGAACCAGCGGTAAACAATCTGTCTCAATTATACAGTTTTCTATTTGTAAATTCTTTATGAGAATGAGAGCTTCTCTATATGCCTGAGCTTCTGCTGCTAGTGCTGAATTTGTGGTGAATTTTGATGTTGTCCCAGTGATGATCTTTCCCTGCCAGTTCCTGATAACGACTGCTGAGGCTACCTTGCCTGTATCCCTATGGAAAGCCGCATCTGTGTTAACCTTCAACCTATTTTGTGGTGGGGGCCTCCAGGTAATTCTCTTCCTATCACCAATCATGTCTGTTCTTGGATTTTGGCTTGTGCTGCTTCCCTTTGTTGCATTGTGAAATTCTGCTGCTAAATGTTCTGCATTAATTGTTACCTGTTCTAGATTGATTTTTGTTTGCTGGAATATGTATTGGTTCCTTGCCTTCCATATACACCAACATACACACCCCAGATTACATAAAATTTTCTCCTGATCCTTTCCTGTCCAGCTTTTTATTTTCTGAACTGTTTCCATCATCCATTTTTCGAACGAGGTCACATTATAGGCTGTAGGCTTATCTGTACATTTACGCTTATACAAATTTATATTAACTGGCAGAATTCTTTCCACTGCTTTCCATAAGAACATTTTAATCTTTTGTGGCACTGGTAATCTCCATATAGTCACCCAAACCTCCCTGAAGTTCTGACTTGACGAGGCTTTGTTGAATTTTGTCTCTTCCTTTGCATCTTTCTCCTCTTTCACAGCACGGTAGCCTGATTTTACTGAATATTGTCCGTCCACTCTATATGGCCATATAAGATTGTCCTTCTTGTTAATCAGGCTGATGGGCGTTCTAGTAATCAAATCTGCTATGTTCCCCGGGAATAATTCCTTAATTTTGTTCTCATCCCAGCCCTTCCCCTGTTTTATTAGCTCACTCACTTTTCTAATTTGCTCTTCTCCACTTCTCCCCATTTTACCTCTTCCTGCCACCCAATTATCCCCCCAGATATCTATCTCCATTCCACTCCCAACGCTCCATTTGCCTTTCCTTCTAAGGAAATCCCTTCCCTCCAACAAGCTTTTCCATATCCATGACGCGTTCCTTCCTTCTCCCGCTTCCCACAGGCTGCAGTTGGGATAATAAATTGCCTTAAGAATTCTTGCCCAAATTGCTTCCTCTTCTTTTAGTAGTCTCCAAGCCTGTTTTGCTAGGTGCGCAATATTTTGGCATTCTAAATCCTTAAACCCCAAGCCTCCATTTGTTTTACATTTAGTCAATTTTGTCCAACTTTTCCAATGAATGCTTTTTTCCTTCCCGTTGTTTGCCCACCAAAACCTGGCTATTGCTGCCTCGATTCCTTTGCAGAAGGATTTAGGAAATTTGATGACATTCATAGCAAAAGCCGGGATCGCTTGTATTACTGCTTTTATCAAAATCTCCTTTCCGGCTTGATTTAACAGCTTATCTTTCCATCCTTGCATCTTGTCTAGTATTTTCTCTTTTATCCACTCCAGCGCCCTATTCTTGGATCTTCCCCATCTCGCAGGCAACCCTAAGTATCTTCCTGGATCCTCCCACGCCGCCATTCCGGTGATCTCTTCTATGTTCACCCTCCTCTGTATAGATACTTGGCTTCCAAAAATCAGCCCGGATTTCTCTGTGTTGATTCTTTGACCTGACACTTCCGTGTATTTGTTTAAAATCTGAATGAGTTGATACATCTCCTCCTCTTCCGCACCTGCAAAAATTATGCAATCATCAGCGAATAACAGATGAGTAATGACTGGTGCTGATGGGGCTAATCTTATTCCAGAAATCAGCTTATCCCTCCTCGCCTTTTTCATGAGATTAGTGAAGCTTTCAGCTGCCAAGATAAAGAGGTAGGGTGATAAGGGATCTCCCTGTCTAAGACCTCTTTGCGGGGTGATCTTATTAGATAGCTTCCCATTTATTTTAAATCTATAAGTGGCGCTTTTTACGCAACTCATAACCAGCCTCACCCATTCATTACTGAAACCCAATTCTTCCATGACCTTCTGCAGAAATTTCCATTCCAATCTATCATAGGCCTTATTCATGTCCAATTTCATGGCTAGGTCTTTGCTTCCCGAATTTCCTTTTCTATTTAACGTATGGAACGCTTCCTGCACAATAACTATATTGTCTTGTATGAGTCTTCCTTTGACAAAAGCACTCTGAACTGGAGATATGATTTGATCAAGCACTTTCCTTAATCTCCCCACCAAGACCCTTGTTACAATCTTATATGCAAAATTGCAGCAATTTATTGGTCTAAGCTGATTGAGACTTTCCGGTTGACTGACTTTGGGTACCAAAACAACAGTAGTTTCCCCTAAGTCCCCAGGAATGAGACCTTCTTCAAAAATTTGCTTCACTACTCCACAAACTTCTTTGTTCAGGATCTCCCAGTGTTGTTGGAAAAATAACCCATTCAAACCATCTGGCCCCAGAGCCTTCAACCCTCCCATACTAAAAACTGCCTCCCTTATTTCCTCATCATTAACTTTTGCCATCAGTTCCTTATTCATCTCTCTGGTGACTCTCCTTGGTATGTCTCTTACGCAGTCTTCTAGATTTCTGTCCCCTTCGGAGGTAAATAACTTAGTATAATGCCTTTCCACTATCCTCATTATGTCTTCCTCTCCTTGTATCCACTGCCCTGTTTCATCTCTCACTTTGTCAATTCTATTCCTAATTCTTCTCTGAATGGTTGTTGCATGATAGAATGTTGTGTTTTTGTCCCCTCATTTTAGCCATTTCAACCTAGATCTTTGCCCCCAATATTTTTCCTCTTGTTTCCAAAGTTCTGATATTTGGTTCTTTAATTCCCTCTCTCTTCTCTGATCTCTTTCCGTCAAATCAGCCTCTTGGATATGATGTAGCTCTGATTTCTTTCTTTCTAATTCTTTATCTGCTCTCTTGAACTTCCGTCTGCTCCATTCCATCAGCTCCCTTATGCATCTGTTTCTCTTCCTTATGAATTGGCCCCAAGAATTTCTGTTTCCCTCGTTCTGTTGCCAACTCTTTATGATCACCTCTTTGCACTCCTCATGCTCAACCCAAAACGCCTCAAACTTAAATTCTTTTTTTATCCGACCTCTTGGTTGAGTATCCAATATAAGCGCACAATGATCCAAACTTATAGCCGGAGCTGCTTTTAGACTAGCGTACTGGTATATCTGCAACCATTTCCAGTTCACTAACACCCTATCTAGTCTTTCTCTAGTGATGAAATTGTTTCTAGGATTGCTAAACCAGGTGTATTTACTTCCTTTAAGGTCAACATCCATCAAGCCATTCTCATTTACAAACCTTCTAAATGTTTCTAAGCAGATTTTTGGTTGTGGAAGAAGACCTACCTTTTCTTCTTGACTTAGTATATCATTGAAGTCCCCCAAATAAGCTTGAGGTTCCTCCTTGCTTATGTTACTTACCATAAGCTCCTGCCATAGCTTCCTCCGCTTTTGAAAAACAGGATTTCCATACACAAAAATACCCTGCCAATTCAGATCATTATTAATGTTAATATTTGCTTTAATATAGTTATCACACCATTCATAAACATTAACATTAACATTAGATTTTCATAGGAGACATAGTCCACCGGACAAGCCCCGGGGTTCTACGCAAAACATATTAACAAAATTCAACTTCCTTCTTATCCTATTCATTCTATCCTTACTGGCCCTAGTTTCCATTAGAAATACTATGAGCGGCTTGTCTTTTTTACATAGATTGTATAACTCAGAGATTGTCGGGGCAGCCGCAATTCTCCGACAATTCCAGCTGATTATACTCATGGCTGAGGTTAGGGCATGTTAAGGCCCGCCTCCTCAGCCATTTGTCCTTCCTTGAAAAATTCAGTGTCCTGTATTGCTAGTTGATACTCCCCTGAGTCCTGAGAAGTATTGCTGTTCTTCAGTTTCTTGGGCTCCTTCTCCTCATACTCCACCCTCCATTCCTTGTCTGTTAGCAAAGGCACCTGTATAAGTTCTCTTTTCCTTTTTAGATTCAGTTTCATTTCCAGCTTCTTAGCTAGCTTTTTTTCCCAATCTGCCTGTACCTTTGTTCCTTCCTCTTAATCTTCATCACTTGCTAACTCGACATAGTAGATATTCTCCCCCAAGTGAGCATGTTAACCCTCAGAATCATGAACTCTTTTCTACCTTTCCTTTGAAGGTTTCTTTTGTTTGTCCTCCTCCCTTCCACTCTTCAGCAAGGCTTGATCTGAAGGTTTATTTTGTTTGTCCTCTTCCCTTTCATTCATCAACAAAGCTGGATTTTCGTTCCCTCCCATTCTACCATCACAAACTTGTTTACCCTTGTGTCTTGCTACCATTAGTCTTTTTAATTCCTGGCCTATGGTCTCTTTTCCTTTTTTGTTCTCCAGGCCCAACCTCCCCTTCGCAATGCTGTAGCTATTCACTTCCCCTTCCTCTGTTATATATTGCTTCAGCCCATTACCTTCCACATTCTCTTCATGTAAAATATTTGTCCCTGTATTGGCCCCATTCTCCTTTGTTGGGCCCTTCCTTCCTAACCCCTGCTCCCCAAATATTTTTTCTCCCTTCTGGGCCTTATTGTTATTGGCCTATTCATTTTTCCTCTCCTTTATCTCCTCAATGAGGCTTTTCAATTTATAGGCTGCTCCTAGGGTAATCTGTGTATTCCTAACTCCCTGAAAATCAGGAATTTCTGGTACTTTCTCTACCTGCTCTTCTGCCTCAGTCATCTCTTCTTCTCTCCTAGTTTGGTTTTTTTCAAACACTCTCCTCCCTGATTTTCTGCTGCAATGCATGTTCATCCCTTATCCTGCTCTCCTCTGAGCTTTGCTTTTCCCCACTCTCCCTTCCCCGATTCTGTTGCTCATGCGCCAATTCCTCTCCCTCCTCACTCCACCTTTGTTGTTTTGAGCTTTCTCCACCCGCTGTTGACCCTGGTCGGCCATGCCTTGCTCCCAGACCTGGTGCATACCTCTTCTTAGTGGGATCCCAGCATGCCATGGCAGTTGGGTTCTTACATGTCTTCTTCTCATGCCCAACAATTTCGCAATTGAAACAGTAGCTATCCGGCAACCTTTCATACCTGAAGAAGACCCACAAAGGAAGCAGCTCCTCCCTGTCTAACCAAAAGCCTATGGGTAGAGCCTTGGTAATGTCGATGCTGACCCTGATTCTTAGATATGATCTCCTCAGAATACCATCCGTTTTTAGGTCTTCCGCCTCTGCTAACACTCCCAACATTTCTCCTATGCGCGCTCCTGTCTCTTTATCCATGAAGTCGAGCGGGATGCCGTGGATTTGAATCCAAAATTCCATGAAGTCATGATCTACCTCGAACACAGATTCACCCTCTCTCCATAGTCTAAGGTTGATCATATTGCCTCTAACATTCCATGGCCCGTTCTGCATGATTTGTAGCCCTTTCTTTCTATCTTTGAAACTGAACAACATCTTCTTCGAACCAATATCAGTAACTGCAACTCCCTGTGGGTTTTCCCACATTCCCAGTAAGGCAGTCTTGCATGTTTTGAAACTTATCTCCTTATTACTTATTATCTTGCCCACTACATTTAGGCAATCTTTCTTGTATCCCAGCTCTCCAGGTTTATTAAGCTTGATTACTTTTCCTTCAATGCTGCTCATGCTGTGGGTTGCTCAATATATGTTGTTGTGTTTTACCGGTCTTTTTGCTGTTTAAGCACTCTGGTTGGTAGAGTATAGTGGATATTAGGAGGTTTGTTGTGGTAATTGAAGCTAGTTGAAAACTCCCTTTTAGAGAAGAACCTGCAGTTCTTGGACGACTCTCCTATTGAGAGAGAAAAGCTCCCTTTTGGAACTCGACCCAACTCCTTTTTTTTTAAACCACATTCTAACTATTTAATTTACTGAATGTCCAACTACTATTTTCTTTTATTTTGACACACATTTTTAGAACATTTCATTCTGATTCTATTTTTTTTATTGTTTATTTCACTCGAGGCCCAATTCATTAAAAAGTAGTTCTGAAACCTGTAATTACTATTCTACCATTGCAGTAATGTTTTTTGGATAACCTTATTTACTTTGAAGGGATATATCATATATTAGTTATTGTTTTTTATCTATGTGTCCTAATTTTATTAGTCAATCAACTATAACCACACTTAGGTACCACAAAATATGGCCACCACACTTAGTGATTTTGCTTTTCCGAAATATATATGACGTAGTGGTATATGAATTTGATCATATATGCATGTGAGATTTTGTTTTTCGTGGCTTTGTGTCATCAAATTTTTTAGATTAAAAATTAAACTGAAAAGGTTTTGCTACATAAAGAAAGTTAAATATCTTATTGTATATAATCGTATATGTTGCTACTTGCTAGTTGCTACATCATTCACACTTTGCTTTGGTATTATATTTTTCTTCAGATTTTATAAAGTGTAATTATTTTATGTCGGATGTATTAAGGGCCCGTTTGGAATTTTAGAAGTAACTTTTTTTAATTTTTGACTTATGAAAAATAGTAGTATTAATGTCTGGTGTAATTTTCAAAACTAAATTACAACTTTTTAAGAAGTTATTTAGGAGTTTATAGAGAAGTTAAAAAAAAATGACTTCTCTCATAATACTTCTACTTTTTATCACATTTCTATAAAATAAGCACTTTTAGAATTAAAAATTCAAACACAAAATAACTTATTTATAAGTTACTTTTAACAGAGTTATTTACTGTTTAAGTTATTTTATCAAAAAGAGCTTAATTAAGTTAGTTATCCAAACTGGGTCTAATTGTGGTCAAATCTAAAAGTTTTAATTAATTTTTAGTCCGTCCATTATAACTCGGTCGAAACCGAACTATATCTCGGATTTCATTATTTTTTTTATCTTGGTGACTGCTCGGATTTCATTATTTAAAATGAGTGTTTTTATATCAATCTTTAATTCTTTATGAAATTAATCCCCTCTTTATAGCTGTTTATTATTTGACCTGTAACTGATCATCCTAAACAACAGTTTTGAAGGTATGAATTGCTAATAAAAGAACCTTTGAGTAGAACAAAGAGGTATGTTGAGTAAAAATATTAGAATCATTGATATTATCTTACAAAAACTGACTTCAATGTCAGATTATCTTCTACATGTACCCCCCATGTTTTTCATTGGCCGATGTATATTTCATCCATCCAAAGTTGATCAAGGACAAACTGGGCTGGACGAACCATACAAAAAGAAGTGACTTATCAAGCGAGATAAGCTTCTTTTTTTTTTCAAAAGAAATATTGATTTTTTTTATAGGAGGTTTAGTTGAGGTTTTTTATTTTTAATTTTGAAATTTGTTTATAATTTGATTTGAAGAGAAGTTCGAGAAATATTTATCCTGCATATTTTTATACAAGTATCAAATTAGTATCAATTATAAAAATGTACACGTAACAAGATTAAATTAATAATACTGAAAAAAATAAACTTATGTGCTTTTCAGATGGTGTTTAGTTTTGTTTGGTTAACCAAAATTCCATACTAGATTGTCAAATTGGTTTCACCAAGAATGAGGTTTTGCATTTCTGTTCACAATTGATTTGTTGTGTTAATCTTTTACACAATTACTAAACACAAGTCACTTTATTTCAAAATCAGTTATCCAAAAACAAAAGCACTCTTAAATCCTGGCCCGTAGACGTTATGGAGTGCCCTGTGTAAGCACACCTATTTTGGAAGGTGCGCCACAAATGGAACCTCATTTCTTAGTTACATAAACATTGTTTCACATGCAACTCATCAGCATAGAAAATTTTCATGCTCAGTAATAGGATTTTAATAGTAATGCTTGTTTTGTTTAATAAACGAAATTTTTTTATTTAGTTTTATCTCCGGTCCTGGGTAGACCAGAACATGTCGATTCAGAAGGATATATAAGAATTATTTAAATAAAATTAGCATAACTGACAACAAAATTGGGAATATAATTCAACACTTCATTCACATCAAAACTCCTTCCACATTATTAAGGGCTCTTTTTACCAACTTAAACTTCTGATTTAGATCTTTGTTGGATTTGACAATGTACTCTCTACCGAAGAATTCAATGCCTTGTCGAAGACCCTCGAGTTCAGGGGCCACGGCCACACGTGTGAATACATTCCAGACTGTGCTATCAGGGTACTCGAAGATGGCCTCAAACAGCATGCGGAAATGCATAACTCTTCTCGGGGATAACAGGTTGAGATCACTGAGCTCCACAGTCTTCAACACTGCAAGGGAGAGGGTGAAAGAGGAAACCATTTCAGCCACAAATTTGGCAAGGTGCATTGACCTCAGAAGCTGCATTGAATCAAGTTCCTTAAAGTGGTC
Source organism: Arachis hypogaea (assembly GCF_003086295.3). Taxonomy (NCBI): domain Eukaryota; kingdom Viridiplantae; phylum Streptophyta; class Magnoliopsida; order Fabales; family Fabaceae; genus Arachis; species Arachis hypogaea. The sequence goes on from NC_092042.1 coordinate 20,051,824, forward strand.
CCAAATGCAAAACTGCAAAAACGGTAGGGGTAAAAATGAGTTATAAATTAATATCAAGTGCTGTTATGATAACATAAATCAAGCAAAATAATGCAATTCACATTCGACATCCAAAGCATTTGAGAATTCCTCAGCACTGTTTTGTCACACCTGTGCAAGCACCCACATTGGTGCAACTATTGATCACAGTCCAATAGTTTCTCATAATCACCTACCTCTTGTCATATTTTCCATACACAATAGCAATATATAGTTCTGTTTCAAATTAGCATTCATACCAGTTTTATAACAAGGAGAGGAACATTACCTGCAGAGTAAACTTGTGATTTTTGTCATGCTCGCACAACTTCGTCGCCAGCACCGTATAATACTTGTTAAAAACTTTCTCTTGCAAGCAACACTCTAGAAGAACCCGCATTATATCTCTGTCCTGTAGCATTAAGAAAATAGATATGTCAACATGGAGGCTCTCATAATTGAAAGAACACAAAAAGTTTAGTAAACTTAAAAAAAAAAAAGGCTGACCTGCTTCCCAGGTAATTCTAATCGAAGAAGCTTCTCAAATGCATCAATATAGTCCTCACCACTCATTATTATACAGAAGATTGCTCTTCTGGCATCTGTGTTCATCTTTTGCGCAGCAGCAAGCTGAAGCATGCGTTGTGTTTCAAGAACATCTTTGTCGATTCTGTTAGCAACTTCTTCAACATTATCTGTTGCAGAAGCCAAATCCCCAGGTAACCACCACTGACCCTTCTTATCAGGATCAAGTAACTTGCTCCATTTAAGACCTCTAAGTAAAATGTCATCCACTCTTAACTGGAAATAACACAAATGAAACAGAAGTTACTGGGAATGAACAAAAGAATAGTTACTAGGAACACATTTCTTTTCTTCACATCTTTTAAAAATAAAAGTCTTAAAATAAATTCGTTCCAACTTTGTAAGATATCCTCCCCCACCCCCCACCCCACGCCAAAAAAAGTAATTATCTTTTACAAGTAATATCTACAGAGAAAGGTGATTGAATAATAAACAATTCCAAATAAGAATGCAACCTTCTGCAACCACTTCTTAATCCGAGTGTGGTGTGCAGGGTCCTCCCTTTGTCTTTTCTTGTTGTTCTTGATGTCACATATGGTTTCAAGCATGAACTCCATCTACAAGTGTTACCAAGTAATCAGTGCTGAACTATGTGCAGAAAAACCAGAGAACTTCTCTGATAATAAAATATAGCATGCTCACTCTTTTACTATTTCTCTTTTCATGATTATCTCTGGAGGAAGCCTTCAGGTCATTTGTCGTCTTCTGAACACTAACGATAAAATTTTTCATGGAAATTGGATCATCAGCCCTAATTTTCATTCCACAACCTATTAAGACAAATGGAATAAAGATAAAAGTCAGATATGGTTCATCCATTGGGAATTTCTTATAAAAATATCTAGAGAAGTACATTAGTAAATAGTAACAATTATAAATTCACATAAGCAAAGGAGATAAAAGGATTAAAATAAGTAAATATAAGACCAACTCCAAAGACCGAAGAGAATAAAGAGACAATGGTAAACTGCATTAGGTTATCAAAATTACACATACCATCCATCTATTTGACCAGTATACACTCACCTCTCCTCTATTATGTCATTACACTGAATTTGTATTAAAACGAGTAGAAAAAAGGTCAGTTTTAACACCCCCCACAATCTCATTATGCATAGAGAACACATAAAGATAGAATAATAATTATAAAGACTCTTGTTCTTTTAACATTATTATTTAAGGGTATTTTTCGTATTAGTACACAGGTGACACACATGTATAAGGATCTGTTAATTACATTAACACCAGAGGATCTAAGTGTATTGTTTAGACGTGCAGTTGGTATAACATAAGGAAGGAGAATGTATACTGGTCAAATAGAAGGATGGTGCAAGTAGTGTTGATAAATCTTAAAGGGTGTGAGCGCAATTTACCAAAGATACAACAAGTCAACCACCACAAACAAATTAAAACAAATACCCTATGGAATATTTCATAAGATGCATGTATGGCTTGTACAATAAAAAGTTGGCCAAATGCGTAAAAAATGCTTCTGAAGAGTGCAAAAGCTTAAACTGACTTTAAAATCTGAAAATTTATAGCATTCAGTCCCTTAATGTCAAATTGTCCCACCTCCCCACCAAACAACAAACTGCAGAAGGGAACATTACAAACTAGAAAAATACCCAAGGGAAAAATAAAAATCTTACACTGTAGAACTGCCAATATGATAGAGACATCTATCTCGGTCAATCGCTTGCTCAACATGACTAGAAAGTCATATATTAAATCACTAAAGCATTAAAGAAGATATCTGTCAGGGTACAGTTAAAAATCACTTAATACTTCAAAATGCTTGGTGAAGTATACCCACCTAGAACAGACCCCAAATATGCATAAATAGGATAAGAGAAGTGTAAGATTCCGCAGAGAGAGATTGTCCTCTTTAAGGTACTCATCCTGGAATGAAATATGTGAAGATTATAAACTACAGTCAGTCTGCACAATACAATGAGAGCACAAGGGTGATCTGATGAAGAAACTAAAACTAAAAAGGGCAATATATATATATATATATAAAATCAGCATGTTGGACTTCTTTTTCAAGCATTACCTCAAAGCATTTGGCAAAGGATGCCATAAACTTTGCACTGAAGTCAACACCAACTAAACAGGCCATCCCTGCAACAAATGCAGCAAAAACAGCAGCGTACCTTCACCAAAAGAGGAAGAAGGGGAGAGGGATGTCAGTTAAACTAAAAGCAACATTGTGCAGTATTCAATGTAAGATCAAAGAGGAGGGATCTGACATACTCAAGGACTGAACA
>NC_092042.1:20059693-20080028 GCF_003086295.3 Arachis hypogaea
TTATTTGAATTACTTACTGTATCTGGCCAATTTATCGCTTAGGAGATGCTTACTAATTCATGTTTTCCGTGCTTTTCTTTTGCAGAAATTTTTCTTTCAGGGTAGGTTCATATTTGGGCCAGATGTGAGATCATTGGCACTGACAATTCTCCTCATTGTTGCTCCTGTTGCAGTTTTCTGTGCCTTTGTTCATATTTCAACAAGCATATTCATCCCAGAAATTTTAAGTTTTCAACACAGAATAGAATAACATAGGAGAAGTGCAGTTTAAGGTTGCTGGATAAAATAGGAGAAGTGCAGTTTAAGGTTGCTGGAGAACAGAGAAGAAGTGCAAAACAACATTATTCATAAGTCATAACAGCGAGAAGTGCAGAACAGAGTAGAACTGGAGCTAACCTGTTTGACAGAGCAGAAGAGCGAGGCAACGGCGAGGGCGACGGCGCAGCAACGGCGAGTACGACGGCGCGGCAACGGCGAGGGCGACGGCGACGGCGATGAGAGACAGGGACGAAGCGGAGCCGCGGGTCTGTTCTGTTCCTTCAGACTTCAGAATAGGTGTCCGGCGGTGAGACGAAGAAGACGACGGCGGGCGGCTGGCGGCGGTGGCTGGGTGAGTGACACTGTGACAGACTGAGGTGAGGTGGTGACGGGGAGGGTTAGCCGTTAGGGGATTAGGGTTGCTGGGTTGGGGAAAAGTGGAAAGTGGAAAGAGAACAGGGATTGGGGGTGCTGGGTGGGGATACGAGTCACGAGCTACACTTTTCTTTTTTTTTTCTTTTTTTTTAAATGAAAACGACGTCGTTTTGAAAAATGATTAAAAAAAAGTTTTCGAACCGGTCAGTGAGCAAAAACCACCGATTTTTCGGTTTTCATCAGAACCGTCCGATTCAATACGGTTCTTAACGGTTCTTTTTTTTATCCGGTCATATTACTAAATCGGATCGGTTAGAAATCCGATTCACCGATTTTTCGATCTAACCGGCTAATTTGGTCCAATTTTTACAACTATGATTTAAGGTATTGCAAGTCTAACTTATTGATTCAATGAATAAATTATTAGTTAAATCGATAAAATAATCAATTTTATATGTAGTCGCTTTTCTATTATATTTTAAGAAATTAATTTTTTTATTAATATATTATTTACTCTTTAAAATTATTAGATAAGTAGTTTTTATTATTTTAATATTAATGTGATCTCATTTATATCATATTTTTTATCTTAAAATTATTATACACATTTAAAATATTAAATTACAAAAATACATAATAAAGATGTTTAAATATTATAAAAAAACATAATTAACATAATAATAATAATAATAATAATAATAATAATAATAAATATTATTATTATTATTATTATTATTATTATTATTATTATACACTGTATTATAGATATATGTAACATGTTATATTAAAAATAATTAAAAGTTTACTAAGTATGAATTAAATCTTTAAAAAAATAATAATTTATACTCACTAATATTATTACCGTTACATTTATTATTTGGATTTGGATCAATTTTACTGTTATTTCAGAGTATTCGAATATTTAAAAAGTAAATATATTATTTACATGAGATTAATGTACTTTTAAATTCTACCAAAAATAAAATAATTTTTTGTATAAATTATAGCTATTAAAAATAAAAAAATAATAATAGTAATAATCAAAACATAGATCTAAACAAAAAAAATTATTATTTATAATTTATAACAATTAATTTAGATAGAATATCTCAAGTAAAATATTAAAGGTCAGTAATTTTGGATATGTATCTATTTTTATCTGTGATATCTTTAAGGAAAAATAATTTGGATTAAAAGTAAATAAAATAAAAAAAATTATCCGTCAGAGATGGGATGAGAAGAGATAAACGATAATGGGTGAAAGTGACGTCAAGGTGGCCAAGTGTAGTAAGTGCAAAGTTGCTCTAATAACATGAATATAATAAGGTGAGAGAAATTAATATGAGTTTTGAAGAGATGAATAACTGATGTTAAGTAGAGAAGTTAATTAGAAAAAGATAATACTGGAAAAAAGTGCAAAGTTGCTCTAATAAGGTGAGAGAAATTGATGAGAGTTTTGAAGAGATGAATAATTGATATTAAGTGGAGAAGTTAATTAGAAAAGGTAATACTGAAAAGATGTTATTATATATTGTTATAGATGTGAACTTTTTTGCCCCTGTATATATACCAGTCAAATAACTTGGCTAATATGTAATACAAATAATATTGTGATAGACAAAATTAATAATTTAATTTAGTTTCAAAGCAAATATTTATGTATTCAAATTTCGAACATAATACTTTACATAATTAATATTTTAGAAAATTAAAAAAATATTATTGCAAAGCAATTTAAAAAAAATAAGTTAACAAAATATTTAAAAAACTCTTTCATTCAATTATTGATAGATAAAGACATCAAATTAATAAGACAAAAAAAATTATTTTTTCCTACATTAAATTGATATAAAAAAAGAGGCACAGTACTATTCCTGAGAACATCATCTTAAATAAAAATGCTCTCCCACCAAGCCGAATTGTCTTTTATACTATGATATGCTTTTTACGCTATGATATGACTATGGCCATTTTTCTATTGTTTTTAAGAAATTAATTTTATTTTTTTGTAAATATATTATTTATTTTTTAAATTTATTTGATAAGTATTTTTTTATTGTAATATTAATATGATTTTATTTATATCATATATTATTAAAATTAAATTATTATAAAAAAATTTTAAAATATTAAATTATAAAAACACACAATAAAGAGGTAATATAAAATTATCCTAGTTTAAAGTTCTAGATAATATATGAGGTAAAATATTCGATAAAGTAAATTTTTATTCTAATTTGTGCTTAAATATATAAAGAATATTTTCAGAATAATAATACTTTTATTGTATTTATTTAAAAGCTTTAAATGTCGTCTATTAATTTATAATATGTTTAATTTAATTTTTTCAGCCATTTTTTTATTGAGTTAAAAAATATTTTTATATTTTATTTTTAAAATTATAAATTTAATATCAATAATTAAAAATAAATTATAAAAAATAAAATATTTTAAATTATTTTATATACGTAAAAAAATATAAAATAATTAAATTTAAATAAAAAAAGTAAGAAAAGATTATATTATTATTATGTATAATAAAATTAAGATAAAAATTTACTAACATTGTTTACAAATTAGTTATTCATATATTAAATTTATTTATTTTTTTAATCTTATTTAATTTAAAATAAATTTAAAAATTTATATTCAAAATGCTTTTTATCTTTATGCATAATTCTAATAGATAAAAAAATTATTTTTTAATCTTATATTAAACATCTTTATTTATTTTTAATTTTATTATTATTTTAAAATTATTAATTTTTATTTTGATTATATCCATTTTTTCTTATCATTCTTTTTACATCTATAATAACTATTATTGTCTCATCATCATTGTTATATTGCCTTGTTTTATTTTCTTTTCTTGTTTTCTTCTTTTATTAACCCCAACCGCTATCAATTACCACCATATCATTATGATATCTCTCATTTTTGTTCACTTTGATCCATAATTATTCATTGAGTTAACCTTTGAGTTGTTAAAAATTTGCTAAAAAAATTATTTTCTTATTTGATTTAGATATCTAGATGTATAACTATTATATAGATATTTATTTTTCAAACTTTATCATTTTAAGAAAATATTTAAGATATCAAGCATTCAAAAATTTTGTATAGAATAAATAAATAAAAAATAAAAAATCAATAAGTTATTTAATTTTTTTAATATATAGAATAATTAAATTTAAATTAATTTAGGTATAATACTAAAATTATTAAGTTGTTATTATGTGTAATAATAAAGATAAAAATTTATAAATTTATTTATTTCTCAATTTTATTTAATCTAAAGTAGATATAAAAATTTATATTTAAATCACTCTTTTCTTTAGCATAATTTTAATGGCTAAAAAACTTTTATTTTTAATAATTTTATATTCAACATTTTAAATTATCTCTAGTTTTATTATTCTTTTAGAATTTTTAATTTTTGTCTTCTTTTTTCTTTTTTATTACCGATATATATCTACATATTTATTGTTGGCTCACCGCCACTCTTATATTAACATGTTCTCTCTTTTTCTCCTTCTACCTTCTCTTCAATCACAATTAGTTATGACCATATATTAATTCGTAATTATTACACTCAAAAGTGAATACTACTTTAAAAATAAACTTAAAAAAAGGTCTGTAACACTTGTGTGAATCATTTACACTCCTATAAATATAACGAAGGAGTAAACTTAACTTTTACTGTTATGAGTTTTTTTTATTATTTAATGCACACAAAGTCATATATTTTCATTTATGATAAAAGTTAAAAATTAAAGTTAAATGATATTAGTATTTTTTTAACAAAATTAAAATAAAGTACAAAAATAAAGATAAAAATTTAAAAAAATAGTTCTAAAAAAGAATAATGTCAAATTTTATGTCATTATGTATGAGAACCGATGATTTATTTTATTATATTTATTTTTATATCAAATAACAAAAAAATTAAATTTTATGTTCGTTGTTTATTTTACTTATCTATAGTTGTTTTAATCAAGGTTGTCAAACTCGGGAGTCTAGGTAAACTCGTGGAGCTGACCTAGACTCGACTCGTAGACTCATACGAGTTTACCATTTATACATTTTTTATAAAAAATATATATGTCATGTATAATTTATATATTTACTCAGATATAGATATTCAAACCTAACAATTTCAATATCAAAACACATAATAAATTAACATAATACTATAATAAATTAATAATTGGGTTTCTCTTAACTCATGGTAAAAAGGGGTTTATAGCCAATTCCATATCTCCCAACCATCTCACAAAACTTCAAAAACTCAGAATTCTTAATAACATTGAAAGGAATAGCACTTGTATAGAAAAATCTGGCACATTGTTGATCACTAACAAATTTAAATTCTGATTATCCACTAACTAAATTCAGATTCAAATTATCCACTAACAAATCCAGATTCTGATTATCCACTAAACTAAATTAAGATTCAAATTATCCACTAACAAATTCAGATTCAGATTATCCACTAACTAAATTAATAACTAACACTAACTAAACTTACACAGTAAAACTAACATTTCAGACTTCAGACAACCAGTAAACCATGAAGCATGAAGCAGCATCAGTAACAACTTAAAGTTTAAACCAGATAACCAGTAAACCACAGTACCACACATTTTAACCATGAAGCATGAAGCATGAAGCAGCATCAGTTTAATTTTTTTTCAACATATCAAACGCAGATCAGGGCAGAATCAAAATTTCAGAATTGATACCAAAATTGTTATTTGTTAATATTTGAATTTGTTGAAAAAAATTACCTTGGAGATCGGCAGAATGACGCAGATCGGCAGTGAAGAACAACTGAACAAGGGCGACGAACAGGGGAGGGGAGGCAAACATAGTGAAGCAGAACAGGGAGGAGTGCGACGGCCGACGATAGTAGAATAGGGGCGATAAACCTTCACTTTGTGGTGGTAGACTCTGCGACTCTGCGTGGCCTCTGCGTGGTGGTGGGCTGGTGTCGACAAGGAAGTGAGGAACCTTCACTGCGTGGTGGTGGCTGGTGGGCTCTGGCTATACGACTCTGCGTTGGATGAGGGATGAGGGATGAGGCGAGGCGACAGGCGAGGGATGAGGATCCTTCTGACGTTTGGCCTCTGCTTGGCGGCGCAGACGACGGTGCCAGTAGATGGTGGCGATTCACCGGCGTTGGAGAAGAATAAGAGAGTGAGGGCGAGGCAGTGAGCAGTGATGAAATGATGGCTTGGTGCTGGTGAAGTGTGAGGTTTCGAAATTAGGGTTACACATTGCCGGGTCTGGGTGGGTAATAGGTTTGTGGTTAGCTGTAGGTTGGTTTCTTTTTTTTTTGGGCCCAAAACGACGCCGTTTTGGTGAAAATGGGCACCGAAATCAAACTCGCTGACTCGCTAGCAAACTCGCGAGTTTGAGCAATTCTATCCGAGTCTAGCCGAGTTTAGTCGAGTCTACCCAGAAACGAATTTGTGTCCGAGTCAACTCGATTCCACTACCTAAACTCGTAAACTCGTACGAGTTTACGAGTTAACTTGCGAGTTTAACAACCATGATTTTAATTAGTTATGACAATAAAAAATTTTCTATGCGTTAGAAATGAGATGAGAAGAGAGAAACGCATAAGAGATAAACAATAACGGGTGAAAGTGACATCAAGGTGGTCATGTGGAGCAAGTGCAAATTTGCTCTAATAATATGAATATAATAAGGTGAGAGAAATTGATAGAAGTTTTAAAGAGATGAATAACTGACGTTAAGTAGAGAAGTTAATTAGAAAGGGTAATACTGTAAAGAAGTGTAAAGTTGCTCTAATAAGGTGAAAGAAATTGATGAGAATTTTGAAGAGATGAATAACTGACATTAAGTGAACGTTAAGTGGAGAAGTTAATTAGAAATGGTAGTACTAAAAAGAAATCTTGGATACCAAACCTATGTATTGTCATTATATATTGTTAAGTCTATTTCTTGACTATAAGAATATATATAATTCACTCTTAAATATAATCAAAATAAATATACATTTATTTAATTTTTTAAATTTTACATTAATTATTAAAACATGATATAATGGATGTACTCCTATAAAAAAATAAAAAATGACTTCATAACTATTTTTTTTGTTGGATGAAAATATGACTCAATTACTATAGAGTATAATTTAAATAACTATAGATAAATAACATCTATCTATTCTATTATATAAAAATCAGATTTCTGCAATGATAGAGCTGTCGTGCCATGCTTTTAAGAGTATTTTCTGATTTATTTCTTTTAACCCATCAAGCCATTACGGTGAATTAATTATAATAACTAATTGATTTGATTATATATTTAAATATCACACAATTTATTATAATTTATATCAAATAATTAATTGTTAAAAGTGTTTTTCAATTTATTTCTTTTAACTCATTAAATACAATTCATTACAGTAAATTAATTATATCAACTAATCCATTTGATTAAATATTTAAATATTACATCATTTATTATAATTTATATCAATTAATTAATTATAATTCATTATATCAATTATTTTAATTTATTAATTTATAAGGTGTATATTAAAATAGATAATTTGTTATTTATTCTAATTGAATATAATAAACACGGATTAATTTAGTTAAGAAAATTATTATCTCCTAAGAGAATATTTTTCTATTTGTCTTTTTAATTCATTAAATTCAATAAACTATTTCTTGATTTATTTTTTTGAATTCCATAAATTAAATAAAATCAATTATACTAATTATTTGTATTAACTAATTAATTTGATTTTAATTCTTAAAAATATTTTTATTTGTTGGGAGTTTTGAAGAGATAAATAATTGACGTTAAGTAGAGAAGTTAATTAGAAAAGGGTAATATTGAAAAGAAGTGCAAAGTTGCTCTAATAAGGTGAGAGAAATTGATGGAAGTTTTGAAGAGATGAATAACTGATGTTAAGTGGAGAAGTTAATTAAAAAGAGTAATAATGAAAAGAAATTTTGAACACCAAACTCATGTATTGTCATTATATATTATTATAGATTATAGATATAGATTATAAATATATATTATTACAGATAACAATTAATTAGAAATTTTGTTATAGATATATATTATTATAAATATATATTGAAATTAATTAGAAAGAGTAATACTGAAAAGAAATCTTAAATACTATGTATTGCTATTATATATTGTTATAAATAAAAAACATAAAATAATCAATAAAACTTGTTTAAACGCAGATAAACAATAACATCATAAACAATATATATGCATATTTCTAAAATAACTGCATCAAACAATAATCCACGTTTCAAAACAACAATTACATATCACAAATTAATTAACTCTAAACAATAACAATCATGAAAAAACTAGTCCCAATTATATATATATATCAGAATCATGAGAAAATAAACGGAAACAGTTAAAAAATAGAATATTTATCCATTTTGGTTCTCAAATAATTTCGGATCAAATACTTTAGTTTTTAACTAAAATTAATTATTCAATTAGTCTCTAATAATTAATTTCGTCGATCACTTAGGTTCTTGATTCCGTCAACTCTAACGGAAGACAAAATGATCTCTGACAACTCTAACTGAAGACAAAATGATCCCTAACCCCTTTGTTCGAAAACGATACTGTTTTTTCCTAATTTTCATCATATCTCGCATAACCCTAACATTCATACTCTTCTTCTTCACCTTCACAGTATTCTTTTTCATATTTTCCTTCTTCATCTTCAACTCTAAGACTCTAAGATCAAGCTATGGTGTAACTGCCACGCACATTGCATCTACCTCAACATGTCATAGACCACACACTCCCTAAATCTCTGTAACTGGTATATCCACCTCCTCCGTACTTCACCCATCAGAAGCAACCACTTCCACGTCCTCGATAACAGCATCACCTCCAATCCCTGACAATGTCCACCACATCCTCAAGACAAAGTTTCACAACTACTCCAAAGGCTTGCCTTTCTCCACTCTCCGGCAAGCAATAGATTGTTGGATATTAAAACATCATGAGAAGATTCCCCTTCGATATTATATGCAAATTCTCATTTGAAATGGATCCCGAGTGCTTCATTCATTATTTTCTGGAGTCTAAGTTGGCAGACAACTTCGACCTCACATCCAAGCTATAAGTACAATGAGCAATGCTGCGCGTTGCCGCTCATATGAAAACTGAAGCGATTACTGAACATTAATTCAGAGAAGAAGTTGAAGAAAGCGCTTGGAGTGGTGGCCAGTGTGGTCATGATGATAGGGCAGAGGAGGAGGGAGATGGCGACGACGATTACAAATCTTAACAAATTAGAATAACTGTCTAAATTCATGGGATCCATTGAAGACGACAAGTACTTGGTGACATAGTCATTAGTTTCCTTAGTATGAATTGGTTGAGAACATGTTGAGGATTTTTCTTCTTATAAACATTGAAGTTGCAAAGTGTACATTGTATAGCTTAAAGATATAGTGTTAGACTATTAGTATCATGCGAGATATGATGGAAATTGGGAGAGAATAGTGTCATTTCCAAATAGAGGAGATCAGGGACCATTTTGTCCCCTGTTAAAGTTTTCAGGGACTGTTTTGTCTTCCGTTAGAGTTGACAGAACAAAGAATCTAAGTAACTGACGGAGTTAATTGTTAGAGACCAATCGAGTAATTAATTTTAGTTAGGGACTAGAGTGTCTAGTTCAAAATTTTTTGAGAACCAAAATGGGTAAATATTCTAAAAAATTACAATTAGTAACGACCTCATAACAATTAAAGGAACAAAAAAATACTTTTATTAAAAAATAAATTATTTGTTTTTTTTAAACTAATAATGCCTTGATTTAAAAAAATAGAAACAAAAGATGTTTTTAATACTTAAAAACTCTTTTTAAAAAGCCTATTCAAATATAAAATAATTTTTGTTTGTTAAAAATTTTTTTAAAAGAGAAAAATAAGTATTATTTTTAAAAGTCAATTCAAACTGATCTCAAGTGAAATTGAGACTTAAGAGAGAGAGAAAGAGAGTAAGGCTGTAAGAGAGATTAAGGTTTTCTTTCTTTCAAAAAAAACCAGCAAAATTGGTCGGAATATTTAAACCGCCGATTGACCGATTTTTGCTAAAATTGGCCAGTCCAAATCGATTCTCACCGGTTCTTTTTCTTATATAGTTAGATAACCAGACCAGTTATATGACCGGTTCACTGATTTTCTGGTTGAACTGACCAGTTCGTTCCGGTTCTTATAACTATGGGTTGTATAGTTGTAAAAATTGAACTGATAATTAAATTAGTTATTTTATTGGTTCATTGGTTCAACCGATGAGTCATTGGTTGAACTGGTAAAACTGATCCTATATAAATAAAAATTAAAAATAGTAAAAACCTAAAATTAAAATTTAAAATACATATCTTAACAAATATTTTAAAACAATTAAGTTTTAACAAATTATAATTAACAAGTTATAGCTCGGTTATTATTAAATAAGTATATAAAGTTTTAGTATTTTTTTTATGATAAAAATATTTTTTAATTTTATTTTTATATTAAAATATTTTCATATTTATTATATTGTTATATACTATGTGTATTTACTGAAAAAATATTAATAATACCATATAATCATTCGAAAAATAGTCCCTCAGATTCGAAAAAATACACCACGTTAGTCCTTATCCTATTTTCTGTCACTGGAGGACTCACGCCGTTAGTGACGTGGCCAAATATTGCCACGCTGGACACTAGGAAACATCGTCGTTTCTAAATTGGCACTAAAAAACCCCTTTAAGCGACGTCGTTTCTATGTGATGGGAAACAAAACGTTGGCCTCTCCCTCTTTTGTCTCCACTCTTCGTCTTCAACCCCTCCATGAGTGACGCAGAGGAAAAATGTCTCTCGTCCGTTACTCACTGAAAATAGGAACGAGTAACTGCAATAGGATTCCGGAGACTGCTGGATCACGAGTGAACATTGTACAGTTGTCTGAGGAGGTACTTTGCTACTACAAGGAGCTTCTGTTCCGTCACCGAGGTTAGTGAAGATTTTAAAATTTTATTTTTTCAAATTTTAGGGAATGCGTTGATGGTTGTTGATCATAGTTTATTGCTTTGTATATTATTTTTCCCTAAGGTTTGTAGTGAAATTTGGGCTAGGGTTTTATTTTGATGTTGTCTGCAACTATTTTTTTTTTGGTTTGTCTTCATGTTCTGTTCCGATGGTGGATAAATGTGTTTTATTTTGATATATGTTTCTGTAATGTATGAATGTAGTTGATGAAAACTATCTTAAACGGATCATTATGTGGAACTAGTGCTGAGAAGAGATTTTTTTGAATCATGCAGATGGATGTGCACCTAGATATTATGTTCCACCATGGGAGAAAGTTTTCAGAAAGATGAAAACGGGATGACTATATATTCTCCTGATAAAAAGGCACGCGTTGGTGACATTGATGTAGATACTTTAGATATTTTTTGGGTGAGAAATTATTATAAAGAACTAGGATATGATAGGATAGGAGAATGTTGGTGGCATGTACCCGAGAGGAGTTTAGACATTGGGTTAAGAGCTCTGAATTGTGATGATGAGTTGAGAGAGATGTGTTTCATGGGTGAAAAGAATGATGGGCTGGTTGATGTTTACTTTGAGCATGCAGTTTCAACACCAGAAATTCTTGAGGGAAATAAGATTGTAGAGTATGTTGAGGGTGACCATGATGATTTGAGAGAGGTTAGTGATGAAGGTGACAATGAATCCCTACAAGAGAAAACCCCAAACCAAGCTAATATACCCGCCGCCCTTGCTGATAAGACTCCATTCACCAACAACAATGAACCAATGCATAATACCTCACCACCCAGGACCACAGAACCAACAGATCCTGGTGCTAATAACCCAACACCCCAAAATAATAATCCCACTACTACACCCAACTCTAATCCTATCCAAGCTACTACTGCAAAGCCTGTTACCAATACTCCTACAGTTCCCCCAAAAATAAAATCCAATACAAATGCCAACCTAAATCCAAAATCCAATACTACATCATCACATAAGGCCACTGCCAACCCGAAGAATGCCTCTAAGCCCAAGTCCAAGCCCAACCGAAATTCTGTGTCCAAGCCCAAACCAAAGCCAAAGCCCAAAATCACAACTAAAGCCTATTGCACAAGGTCTGCTTCACAAGTGAGGAAGGGGCAGCAACATGAAAAGAAAAAACAAGTGCTGAAGTTGTCTTCTTCTGAAGATGAACACACCACAGAGGACAGTTCATATGATCCTGGAAGAGATTATAGCTCAAGTGATGATGATGTTGTTAAAAAATGTGAGACCAAGAAGAGAGAGCCTGGGTTGAAGCATGCACCTGCTGAGGGACTAGCAAAGTCTAAGAGGAAGTTTCTTAACGATGATGATGCATTGGTGGTGGATGATGAGGAGTGTGATGTGGACTTAAATTTCTTAGAAGTCCCTGTGACAGGAGATGAAAACCTGGACAACTCATATGATCCTGGAGCAACTCATACTCAGAATTGTTATCCACGTTCAATTGAATTTATGTCCTACTGAAACAGGATCCACCTACGAGGCCATCCAAGTTGCAGACCAGAAGGAGGTCCTCCACACCACCATTAGGATCGATCACTGTGGATCCACTACAAGGAGCAAGCTCAGCCACATCTTTCAGACTAGTCAACTTCTTGAAATTTGTCCCAACAGCTGGCTTCAAGCCACCAAGGAAGAAGAAATAAAGATGTACCTGATCTGTGTAGCATATTTTGGATGAAACTTTGCATCTTTTTGTGAATCATGCTTTTTGTTCTGTGGGCTGAATTTATGGCAGTAGACTTTTAATATATTTAAATACAATATGACAATGATGGCACTCTGTGTCCTTTAGCTAAGGTGTATTTGGGAATTAGACCTACTCTTTACTTGTCTTAAGAGTTGTCATTAATATGGCAGGATTATTGTTACTTTTGTTAAAACTTATTGATATGGATATTATTATTATGACAATTTCTTCCAGCTTCAAGTATGCTACTTCAGATGCATTTTTTTTGCAATTTCTTTCAACAATTTCATTGAATGATAGAAAACAACTAGGACATTTGAGAAGGAGGAGAATTTTTCTTTCTTCTAATACACTTCCACCCTGAACACAGTAACACAAACTCATCTTCAAGTTTTAACTACCAACATAAAACCAACAACAAAACTATAAACAAAGCCAAAGCTAAAATGTACATTTTTTGGGTTCTAACTTCAGCCTCTATCTTCCCAATTCTCCAAGCCAAATCCACCCTAACTTGGTCACCATCCACAGTAGACATTACCCTTCCTCTCAGGTCTTCTTCTCTAATGTCAACCCAGACAAACAAAATACACCACCTCTTACCATTAATATTGTAGTTAGGGCACCCAAAGAATGGCTTGTTAGGGTTAGCCTCTGTTGTGGACCACCGAAGAACAGGGCGGCACCCACACCCACACTACTGCGGAACACCCGATGCTCTACTTCGACTGGAACTCCTTGTGTTGGACTACATGAAACTCTGGCTCCCACTTGCAATCATGATGGTAAACTCGGAAGGGAGCAGGAGACAAAGAACCAGAGAGAAACGGGAAGAAGAAGAAGATGATGGGGTCACAAGATGAACTTAGGTTTTAAAAGGGGGGATAAGGACTAAATTAGAGCAAATCAAACTTTAGGCCACGTCATATAACCGTTAGTGTGTCCAGCGTGGCAATATTTGGCCACGTCACTAACGGCGTGAGTCCTCCGGTGACGGAAAATAGGATAAGGACTAACGTGGTACATTTTTTCGAATCTGGGAGACTAGTTTAGTGCAATCGGGATCTAGGACTAAATCAATGCAACTCGTCAATCTCAGGGACCAAAATGGGGCTTAACTCTATAAAATAACAATGGATACCGTAGCTTAATGGCAAGGGAGCATGCACTACAAGGAGTACCCTGATTTAAACTACATCTTCATTAATTTTAGAATTTTTTCTTAAACGGTTCAATTGGACCAATTTTCTACCAATTTCATCGACTTGGCCGATTTTTTACTTTAAACAATCTTTGAACCGGACCGGTTAGAGGTCTAATTCACTAATTTTTTGGTAGAACCAGCTGGTCTAGTCTGATTTTTACAACTATGATGGGTTGGCTGGTTGGACCGCAGACCTAAAAAATGAAAATTATTGGTGCACGTGATCTCTGGATGCATCCACGTGCTACAGAGTGCACATCACTCTCCCTCTCCCTCATAGTATGTTCGTATATATACCTTTTGCAACCCTCACCATTAGATCGTTTGCCTTCTGTCTCTGGATGAATAGATTAACAATCATTACCACCCCACACACAAAACAGGATATATCGCTCGTGCCGAACGTAATTTAAGGTCCTCCTTAACGGCTAGAGATGGCAAAAGGGGCTAAACCCGTCGGGCTGGCCTGCGTAACCTGCCAAAAAAGGTGGATTTGGCTGAGAAATTGGGACCGTCAAAGAATAAAAGCCCGCCTAATCCGCACCGCTTAAACCGCGGGCTTTGGCGGACTTCCCCGTCAGGCTTAATTTTTTTAAGGGGGTATTTCTGTAATTTTTTTGCCAAAATCCAACATTCCCCAACCCAACTTACAAGAGTATGAAGATGAAAATTGAGTGTTTTGGATTATGTTTATGTTGCTTTGAAGACAATATTTATAATTATGTTTTGAATTATGTTTATTTTGCTTTGGAGAGAATATTTATAATTACAAAGACTTTAATGTTTGTAAATATAAAAAATATAATTTTTTTTATGCCTTTAGAAATTATAAATTTATTAATATGATTGTAAAATTATATATATTATTTAGTAGTTAATAATAATAAAAAAGGAGCTTTGGCAGGCTTAGCCCGCCACCCCGCCACCCCGTCACCCCGCAGTTAGGCAGGACGAAGTGAAATTTTAGGACCGCCTCACTAGGTTGAGCGGGCGGACTTCTGGCGGGGCGGGACGGTTTTTCCCGCTTGCCACCCATATTAACGGCCCAAATTTGCTTTCAAAATTAGACATAATCTAAGTGGTTATTTCATTTATAATCTTAAAAAAATATTATACATAAATTAAACTGGCTAATATAGTTTTTGTGTCAACAATCAATTGGTGGTGAAGGTTGTCAAAATGAATTGAATAATGAGTTCTGACTTGAGATTGAAACAAAAAAAGGGTTAGGTAGTGGAATCTTGTAGATTAAGTTTTTTGTCCCTGTTGTTATAATAACAAGGTACGTCCCAAGTAAACAAAGGCAAGGAGAATCAACATTTTTCTTTGTCTCTGCCTCTGCCTCTGCCTTGTCATTGTCATGTTCCTACTTCCTAAGCTTACATATCAGAAATTCGTAGTATACATTCCAAATACTGATTTGAGCTGCTTCTCCTTCTCACACCAAACACAGTTTTCTTTTTTGTGTTCTTTAGTTTTCTCTTTTTTTTTTCTAGTTTGAGAAGAGAGAAGAGAGAAGAGAGAAGGGGTAGGGGGAATGGATCCTCTCCAATGAAAAAAAAACTGGATAGTATCTAGTGTTTAATCTAACCATTGATTGTTCTCTCTCTCTTATTTATTTCTGGTCCCACTTATAGAATCAAAGGTGAGAGATCACACGGCATTTTGTCCAATGTTAAAAAAACTGGAGAGGATCCATTTCCAGGTGGGGGGGAGGGGACTCAACCACACGAAATGCAATTCGTGCAATTGAAACATAGTTTATTTTCTTTTCTTCGGTTTTTTGGACTTGAATTCATAAGTTTGATTTGGAGGGTGTTTCCCTCTTAGGTTCCTCCACCTTTTGTATGATCCGTATATTAGGTTATGACTTTAGCCTTTAAGATCCATGTCTCTTTTAGGGCAATTGTCCTGGTTATCTTGGGCCAAAAATACTTGTTTTGTTAGATCCAAAAACCAAACTGATAAAAAACATATGTACATCTGTGATGGATTCCTTTTCGTTTTTGTAATAAACAACAATATATCAGATGATTATTTTAGTGAAAATATGCAGGTTATTACTTTACTTTACCCCATCACTGGCTTTATGATTTATCAACATTTTTTAAGTTTTAAACTATTGTTCTAGGCCTATATTTTCATGTTATCAAACATTCCCTTCATTTTCATTCCTCAAATGGGAAAAATGATACCAATTTACAATGAGATAAAATACTGGAGGGATTTACTATTATTTTTGTCTTTGTTGTTGTGTAAGAATTTTTATTTATCGTTAAAAAATACATTATAGGATGGAGTTACTCTCCACATTTTTTATGGCACATGTATATCCTTGGTTGTCACCGGCCAAAGCTCTTGATGGTAATGTGTTAGTGAGTCAATGGGAGAACCCAACTGGCGTGGAATCAAGAACAAACATTTGAAGTGGGTAGTAGTACGACATTGATACACAAAATTCCACACGAGTGAGTCCGATAAAAGTCTTGTAATAATGCCTACGAATCTCCTTTTGAAGTCTTCAAAGATTCTTATCAAGCTTGAGAAGATAAAGAAACAGAATAATAAAATCCAAAGCAAGCAATTAAGAGAAAAAGATTTCAACACACAATAGATCGCACCTTATATATATATATATATATATATATAT
Source organism: Arachis hypogaea (assembly GCF_003086295.3). Lineage (NCBI taxonomy): Eukaryota > Viridiplantae > Streptophyta > Magnoliopsida > Fabales > Fabaceae > Arachis > Arachis hypogaea. The sequence goes on from NC_092042.1 coordinate 20,075,971, forward strand.
ATATATATATATATATATATATATATATATATATATATATATATATATATTCACAAATGCAAATCTATTAAGACCACAAAATTCTAATGCACTATAAAATTTAAAGTATTAGATGAAATTGATAAAAGATCTAATGATTTATATTTAATTTATAAATAATTTATTAAAATTACATTAAAATATAACAAGTCTTTCAATAATTTAAAATTGTCTTATGATAAAATTTGACAGTTTGGCAATGAAGCCCTCATTTTAATTAAGGTTGTTGTCGAAAAACCTTTTTTAGACAACATCATGGAAGACCTTGGTGACCCTGCCGTTTCTTCCTCTTCCCTCTTCTACACCAGATACTTACTTGTTTCTATTCAATTTCTCAATTTCACCCAAATTCTCATGAATCTCATTTTTTTCTCATTCCACCGAATTCACGTGAATTCGTTTCAAACAGAGTGCTTCTTCTGGAATTCTCCTCGGTGCCATGACTCTCCCTGCTCTTCTATTCTCCAAATTGACGCAATTATCAAAAGGATTCTCATAGCACAAGTTAATCTTCAAGGTTCTACATATTCGCAATTTTAATTCTGTACATTTTACAATTAACGTATGATGATGATGATGATGATGATGATTGTTTTGTTTCGATTTGTGATTTGGTGAATTTTTATTTATTTTTGCATGTATGTAGAGGTTGTTCACTATACGACATTACAATATTGGGCAACATTTGTCACTAGCTTCGTGGAGCTTGTGTTCCTCAATTTTGTTCTATTGCACCGCACTCTTCTTCGCGTAAGGATCGGGGTTTAGGGTTTGGCTTGTACTTCTTGTTCTTGCAAGATTCGTTATTTTTTCTGGCACTTGCTTCCACCTCCTCCCAAAGTGGTGAGTTATGTATGTCCCTTTATATTTTTCATATTTCATGAGCAACTGCTCATATTTGAGCTTCTTTCATTGTTGTTGAATTGAGCCAGGCATTATTGTTATATAAAGAAGAGAAATATTGTGCTTTTTTCTATTTCAATTCAGTTAAGGAAAATCATCTTCTATGCAGGCTTGCAACTTGCATTCAAGCTGTCATGAGTCCTTGGTCATGGATTGGCAGCAATAATGCTAATTCAGCATTTTATTGGAACTAACTAATTCTATAGTAAGAGGTTAATAAACTTGAACAGCTTGAAATCACACCCTTCTTCTCTTTGGGAGCATGACTGAGTTTAAACAATCTGTTTGACAAAGACATAACTAGATGATATAACTCTTTTAACATTAGAAACTCTCATCCAACTCTAAAAGGGGTTGACAAAAGTAAGATCCCAATAGTTAAAAAAGGTAGATCCTCTTCACATATGTAGACTAACATATTTTTCACTTAGTAAAACATCATTGTAGTCCTCGTGTGAACTGTCTTAGTTGCCGTCACAATTGCATTAACCTCTTGGTCAAGATTCAAGATTGCTTCAGCTATTCTCCATGCAACTTTCATCAGTTGGCATGATGGACACAACAGGAGGGAGATGCAACTCAAAGAGTGCTTTACTCCCATCACTAGAACCACCTACGTAATACATATCGTGTCACCCCAGCCATACCAAGTGCCATTTTAAACATTTTTTTATCTCAAGTGTTCAAGACTCCTATGCCATAACTGTACCCGGTATTCAATAATATGTCTGACAACAAAAGCACATAGATTGTTTTAACCCAACAAAAAAGAAAAAAAACTCAATATACATTCACATATTAGGAAGTCAAATGACTGATTCAAACTATCATACCCTAAAAATTAGCATGCATGAAAAAATACAAAATAAATTTGGCTATCTACTCCATCCAACGATAACTCAAAATGAATTATATTTTGGAAAGATAAACAAGGCAACACAAGCTAGTTGATTAGATGCTAGAAAGTTGTTCATATCATTAAACTAAATACCAAAAGATTGCTAATGAGGGATAACCTATAGTTAAAAATGTAGCTAGATAGTATCAAAAAATTTTTGGTGGGTCTCCAACTAAGTGGGGCCCATAATTTAAAAAAAATGTGGCCAAATAGCCACGGAGAGAGAGAGAGAGAGAGAGAGAGAGAGAGAGAGAGAGAGAGAGAGAGAGAGAGAGAGAGAGAGAGAGAGAGAGAGAGAGAATTGTAATTCTCACTTTTGAAAAAGAAAGAAAGAAGGAAACAGAGAGCATGGTGTCAAAGAGGAGAAGAACTTGGGGAAAAAGGACAAGCCATCTTTGATCTGATTGAATCAGTAAACTTGTTCTATTTCTTATGAAATTTCAGTATGTTATTCCTGGTGTAGAGATGAACGTTAGGATATAACTTGCTAGTTGTATTGTCTTCTCTTTTCCCTGATTTGAGATACCCACTTTGTGGAGGGTTTATGTTGATTCCATCAATTTTGATGATGTATTTTGTTGATTGTTGAGATGCCCTAGTGTTACTAGGAAGACTGTTTGTGACCCATTATTCTGATAGTAGAAGATTTTTCTGGACTAGGTCCCATGGGTTTTTTGTCCCTCTTTTGGGGGTTTTTCCATGTTAATATTCTAATGTTTGATTATTTAATTTCTGCCATTATATTTGCTGCTTGGAGTATCTTTGGTATTGCCTATTTAATCACACAGGTTGTGGAAAAACTATTTTTGGTGCTTTCGTTGTTAGACAGGTTCTTGTTTTGAACCTTTGTTGAGTTTTCCCAATAAAGTGGTATCAGAGCTCTGGTTGTTTATCTCTGTGCTGATTAAATGGAGGAAAATACTCATGGACCAAATATGGTCAAATTGAATTCCCAAAATTATTCAATTTGGAATACCCTCATGAAAGATATGTTGTATAGCAAGGACTTGTATGATCCTGTGGAGGGGGCTAAATCCAAAGGTACTAAATTTGATGCTGAATTGAAGAAGCTTAATCGGAAGGCAGTTGTATTGATTAGGCAATGATTTAATCTTAGCGTGTATCCACAAGTTGACACCGAAATGAATGCTGAGAAGATGTGGAAGAAATTGAAGGAGTTATATGAGAGGAAGATTGTGCAAAACAAAGCATTCTTGATTAGGAAGCTTGTCAATATGAAATATGTTGAAGGTAAATCAATGCCGGAGTACTTGAGCATTTTTCAGGATACGGTGAACCAACTGACAAATAATGGAATCACTTTGAATGATGAGTTACAAACCTTGTTGTTGTTGAGCTCTTTGCCTGATAGTTGGGAAGTTCTGGTTGTGACACTGACTTACTCAGCTCCAAATAGAAAGTTAATGTTAGCAATGGTTAAAAAGAGCATGTTGAATGAAGAAGCCAGAAGAAGAGAGCGAGGTTTTACTAATGCCTCCTCACAATCAGAAGCACTTGTTTCAGAGTCACGGAGGAGAAGTCAAAGTAGAAAACCTCACAGTTCTGACGAGTCAGAGAGTCAAAGCAAGTCAAGAGGAAAGTACAAGCCAAGAAAAGAGTTCATTTGTCACCATTGTGAAAAGACGGGGCATATCAAGAGGTATTGTAGGTTCTTGAAAAGAGAACAATCAAGGGAAAGAAACGAAGACAAAGGTAAAGATAGTGATAAAGAGACTGTTGCTATTGTTTATAAGGATGTTCTTATCACATATGATAAAAATTATGTGAATCTTGTCTGTGATTATTCCACTTGGATTATGGACTCTGGTGGCTCATGTCATGTCACTCCGAGGCATGAATTGTTTGCTTTCTATACTGCTGAAAATTTTGGCAAGATCAAATTGGGAGATAAAGGAGTGTGTGATATCATTGGTATGGGTAATTTGTGGCTTGAAACTAACATGGGATGCAAGTTGTAGTTGAAGAATGTTAGGCATGTGCCAGATATGTGGTTCAATCTTATTTCAGTGAAGGCATTAGATCAAGAGGGGTATTGCACTTCCTTTGGTAGTGAAAAATGCAAGATTACCAAAGGGGCTCTCATTGTTGCTAGAGAAGACAATAGTCTCACTACTCTCTACCGGTTACAAGCAAAGTTGTGCAAAGAAGATGTGAATGTAGCTGATGATTCCACTTCTGATTTGTGGCATATACGTCT